>NW_010357667.1:140288-146764 GCF_000414095.1 Morus notabilis
ATATATATATTTCTTTTTTGAATTTGAGATTTTAAACTTTAATGTGGGGTACGGGTGGATTTACAATAAGCTAAGCGTGCCATTAAAATAATAGAAATATGCTGTGTCGGTAGTTATTAAATTATAATTTGAAAAATGCTAGTATTATTATTCTGTCACTCTCTACATTTATTATTTAACACGTGAACTCCACTATCTCATTTTTTATTTAAATATTACTATATCATGTTAGTGGAGTTCATGTGCCAAACAATGAATACAAATAATAATAAAAAGAGTAAAATAATAAGTGAGGCTAGAATTTCTCTTATAATTAGTTTCTCAAACCTCCGTATCCTAAAGCGAGTCTTGAGAATAAGGGAAATATGATTAATTATAACTTATGCCCCGTTTAATAATAAAAAAAATCTATTACGTTTTTTTACATTATGCTATCGTCATTGAACAAATTTTCTAGACTCGCCACTGTATGCGCGTTCAGAAAGTATACATTGTCGTAAATAAAAAGAAAAAGAAAAAAAAAATAATGTCATTAAAAGTTAATGTCTTTCCACATTTATGCAATTAAAAAAATCACGAAGACTTCTCGTATGTAGCTAGCACCCCGTGAAATTTCTCTTTTGATTGTAAAACAGTTGCCTGAAATTGAATTTCTGTAAAAAGATTGGTATAAATCATAAATTATTAATAATCTCTTGCAACTCTCTTATGTTGTTTGGTCCAAACGATCGAATATTAAAGCTAGCTCAAGGCTGTTGATTTCTTTCTTTTTTCTTTTAATTGTTTTGGCAGCATTACATTAATATTTTTCCAACCATTACAGGTCAATGAGACTTCCATACTACTCATTTTCGGATGTTACATTCTGCATGTCTTGGGAAAATGTACTAGTAGAACCAACCTGTGTTTCATCTGATGAATGAATGAGATTTTATGGGTGTTTAGTACGAGAATTCGTGTTATGATTCGAATCATGGTTCGTGACTCGTTACAATATTTTTTCTCATAAAAAACACATGTAAACCGAGGATGGTTTTGAATTATAGTTCTGAATTTATGAACTAAACGCCCACTTATGATTGGTTGAGTTGAGTCGTGTTGTGCAATCTGATTAAACTGTTTTCTCAAAGCCATTAGCCTTAGTTCGTCACCATAAATACTTGGATCCATAATCAGCTCGGGAATGGCGGTTCGACCCTTGAGCACGCTCACCACTGTAGACATGGTAGGCCTAAGTGCTGGTGATGGATTTATGCATAATATAGCTACTTTGATCATTCTAACCGCCTCTTCCTTGTTAAAATCGGAACCTAAATTTGGATCCACCAGCTCCATCAGATTTCCTTTTTGCTGCAAAACAATGGCCTGGAAAAACAACACATAAAAATTCAGAGTTGGTCACTTAGGGATAGAGTAATTAATTTTGTACTACTAGTTATGTGAAGAGACTTATGATCTGTCTTACCCAATCGACAAGGCATACAAAATTCTCATTTGGTCTATATTTCAAGTTGTTCTTTCCAGCAACGATTTCCAACGCGACAGCACCAAAACTATAGACGTCTGCCTTGTATGTTAAGTAACCCCCATAAGGCGTATTCTGGCGCCATATATCCACTGTAGCAATGACCTTGCTTATTCCTCTAGAAGTTGAGAAATGTATATGATATGAGTTAGTTGATAAAGTGAGGAAGAGTGGCTCACATGGTTCCAGCAATTCTAGTGCTAATGTGCGTGTTATCTTCGTCGAGCTTGGCTAAACCGAAGTTTCAGATCTTTGGGTTAAGGTCTCTGTCAAGTAGAATGTTGGTAGCTTTTATGTCTCTATGAATAACTCTCAAAGTTGATTCCTCATGTAAGAAAGCCAGTCCTTTCGCTATTCCTAGACATATTTTTTGCCTCTTTCGCCAATCCAGTTTCAGCGTACAATCCTCTGGACCTGCTATAAATTTAATATACCAACGTCAAGCAGTTGAATTGTATCCTTTTTCAATATTATACCTTTGTTTTTTGTTTAATTTATACACAAGAAATCATGAAGCATTACCAAATGAAGCACTAGCATGACTGTTGTTTTCCATGTATTCATATACCAACAACATTAATTGATTCCCTTCAATGCAACATCCGTAGAGTTTAACAAGATTTGGATGTTGCAAACCAGGAACCATGCCCATTTCTGTCACAAACTCTCGATTTCCTTGCTGCGATTTCGAAGAAAGTTGCTTCACGGCGATTATGGTACCATCCAGTAATGTACCCTGCAATATTAGGAATGCATTGTATTAACTTTTGCTACTACATATGTGTGTGTGTATATATTCTGTATGAAATAGAAAACGAAACATAAAAGTAGAGAAAATGAAAGATTTTTCTTTTACACAATACCTTGTACACGGTTCCAAAACCACCTTCCCCTATCTCGTTTGTGGGATCAAAGTTGTTGGTAGCAGCTTTAATTTGCCTGAAGGTGAAAATACCAGTTTGTAGATCCAGTCCTCTAAGCTCTACCAAAACCAAGAGATTGAAGAACAGCACAAAACTATTATCTTAAAAATTAAAACACTTTATTAACGTGTATTTGCAAATGACTCGGCGGATTATTGAGATGAAAATCAGAAGGAATAGAATTTACTATTGAAGTTTGTAAAGTTAGTTAATAGCACCTCGTTCCCTTGTTGCAGTTCCATCAAAACAGCCTTTCCACCAAAGAATGCATAAAGTTGTAAACATGAGGCATAACAACAATACGACAACTCCAATAACAATTAGAATAATTATCTTTCTTTTACTGTCATCAGGAGGCTTGACTTCTGAAATAAAGAAATAGCAGTCAATTCCATTTTGTATAATATTTGACTTTACCAGTATACTACCATAAAATAGAGGGATAAATCCAAAACAACATCGGATTTCTTATAGAACGTTGGCGAACCTAGATAAATAAAAATAATGTTGTACCCAACTCTTTTCATCTTTACATGGTCGAAACTCCATAGCTATAAGTCGTATCTAAGCTCAATCTGGAAAATTAAGTGGGTCGTGTCGCACGGAGGCACAAGGAGACCAGTGAGGGCACGGGCCCCACATACAAAACCAAAAAAAAAAGAAAAAAAAAATTATACTGGTCTATAACTATTCATATTTCTACACTGGTTTTCGTACCCCCACTCATATCTAAACATATTTTTTTATTTAGGCTTTGATTGATTGATATGACTTGGGTGGTTTTGAATTTTGAAGAAATTGACTCAGTTCAAATGAGGCAATAGCTAGAATAAGAATTTCCTATTTCAAGTCTTTTTTTCATAAATTTTTCTATTTCCTCTACTTTTAGCCTACAACAAATAAGATACCTTTTCATAGTATGCATAATATTATAATATAGGTTGTTAAATTTAATATTTTAATGATATGGTAAATAACTATGTTGAGATATCTTAAAGAAAATTGGAGATGCCATACCCCGCCAAAAAAAAAAAAAAAAAAAACAATGCAAAATTAAGTATAGAGGAATTTAACAATTCAAAACTTCCGGCAGATCCTTAATATAATTTTATCCCAAAAACGACTACAAGTTTACTTAATTTTCAAATTATTTTAGTTTATAAAATTTCATTTTGTACCCCTACTGGATTCAAAGTTTGGTTACGTCCCTGTGTGACATTCAAAGTTTGGATGGATGGATGAAGTCTTGTTCAGGCATTTTTTTTTTTTACTCAGTGGTCCCCAAAATTGCCTTAATGACGGAGGGGGATAGGGACGTGAGGTACACCATCTGATCCTTTTTTTGTTAGCAAAAATAAAAAAATGACTTTAGTAACTTACGAGAGTCTACACGTTATAGCTGATATGAGAGGACCATGTTCCTTTCTTTGGAGCAGATGTTGTTCCTTTCCCAGACCATTGAAATCGGATCTCTAGAACATTATTCATGACCTGAACTTTGTTAAATATCTTCTTGTGCTGCTTTTTCAATGTAAAGTCTTTCAACCCTAATTTCTCCTGTAATAGCAAACATGTTCCAATAAGAACATGTTAAATATTGTAGTAAATAGACTATGTATGAAAGAATTACAAATTGAGTACCTGAATGTAATTATCAAATATTCGTCTTCCAAGGCTGTAAAAGGATCTATTATCCCTAAATATAATCTCTGAAAAGTGAAAGTTTTACGGTGTAGTTTCCGTTTGCTAAGCAACGAGCAAAATAAGTGAGCGAGAGAGGAGAAAGGCTGGCATTAGTGTACAATTCAGAGTCATTTCATTTTGAGTAACAGTTATATTATTAGCTACGTAGTCATTTGAAGTGGCGTTTACGTCCCAGAAATCCCCAGTGCTACTGACTCCCCATCTGTTATCCCTCATATTGGGTACAAATTTCGCCGCTCCTCCGGCATCTCGGTCGCCCTCATATGTGATGCCTCCGATGGTGGTTTCTCTTCCACCACAGTTTATGTGCAATGAATAGTGATCTCGATGGCACGAACAATTATGTCTAATCAGAAAGAAGAAAGTCCCAACAATTCGATACGAAAAAAGCGCAATGCTATTTATCACTTCTAGTGACCATCAACACATCTTTTCAACTGATCACAGATTAACATGTCAACTATGGAACTCATGTATTTTGTGAGTACTATACCAAACACTTTTTTTGCACCGTATTTTTTAAAGAAACAATCCATATACGAGACAATACTACATGTCAATCTATATATAACTAGTTGATCAAGAACCCAATAATTAAAGTAACGCAATTAGTCTTAAAGCTTTCTTCTTTGTGGCTACTGAGTATTGTATATATCAAGCACATTTATTGCATTGTATCTTTCAAAGACAGTCCATAAGAGATCCAGAGGCACAGTTGATGCATAATATATATATATATATATATATATATATATATATATATATTTGTGTTGAAACAAATTGTTGTGTAGTTACCTTTTGAACATGGATGAAGGCACTCCGCAAGTATTCTTGCATTAATAGAAGGAAATCAGAATGGAGCACCAAGTAATTAGGTAAGTTAAAAGCAATAGAAAGATTACTTATTCTCAGAACTAGAATTAGAAACTTACGAGTTCTTTGGTGATGAAAAGCTTCTATACAAATTGCTAATGAACCAGCAAAAAATTTGGTTGTAAGAGGTATAATCAAATAAGAAAGTGAAGATGAGAGAGCTTAATTTTCTAGGCTGGTGCTAATATATATATATATATATATATGTATGTATGTATGTATGTATGTATTTATACAAGGTTTCCCGACAAGCAGGTGGTACTGAGCTCTGAGAAAAGTGTTATGGAAAGATTTATTTGGCTGCTATAACGCCCCCAATGCTAGGTCGAATTTAGTGAGGTGGTGCTACTTAAAATATATTTTCTATACTTAAAACAATGTCATTTTTAAGATACAGAAATTTATGGTTGATTTCATCACAAGATTTTCGTAAAAATTTTTGAACAAAATGAGTCAGTGCGCAAAATAATTACGACCACAAATTTTAGACATTAAATAGTTATTCAAAACCGACATAGTAATGAAAAAAATATTTTGGGCCCATCTATTGTTTGGAAGTACATATAAACAAGATGCCAGATGTAGGACTTAGAGTACTCAAAACCAATCTTGGAAATCATTTTTTTACCCTTCAATAACAATAACATCATATGCATCACAAGGTAAAACTAATGAGCAAAAACTCAGTAAGTAGATTTCAAATAAAGTAAGTATCTAAAATTTCCGTGGCTGAAATCTCTTTGTTAAATATTGTTCATAAACTTTCATACTTATTCTTAGTTTAGGTATGATATAGAAATTTGGTTCCAAGTAAGCCTCTCTATACATGACCTTCTCTAATTTTGGGCAATAGAGGACCTTCTCTAATTTTGGGCAATTCTCTTCTCTTAAACACTAAGTGGGGTTTTTAAAATCTCTTTCTCTTGTGATCAACAAGAGACTTCTCACTAGCATTTTTCTCTAATTGTCTCAAAGAGACAGTTACACTAATTTGGGGCACCAGTCCCTCGCACCTCTACTAACCTAGTCTCTCATTTATATACCATACCATAAAATCTCTTAAAACATAAAAACATAATAAGCAAATATCATAATCCCTTCCAAAATAATTAATTATGAACACTCTTTGAACATAATCATATATGAATTTCATTAGAGAATAAACTTGCATAATCACAATTTTGAATAAGTTATTTCGTCAAATAGGTCTTGTGATGCAGTTTTGAAAATGCTTTAACTCTACTTACTTGAATTTCTGTAATAACTGAGAAAATTCCAGACCTTAAATAATACAATTCATGTATTTTTAAGCCAAGGATTTTTTTAGAAAATATTATGTTATATTGTGAATGGAGGATTTATGGAATTAATATATGTATTCCTAAATTCTATAGCAAATTTCATGTTAAGTTCATGTTTCGATCAAGTAAATTCGATCAATAAATTCTCGC
>NW_010357667.1:158669-168963 GCF_000414095.1 Morus notabilis
CAGTAAGTTAAGAAAAATCATGTATATGTATATATGATTTAAAGGTTTCAAGCATGTATGTTTAAAAAGTATAGGTACATATGTATGTTAAGGAAACCGAGGTTGTAGCTAACAACCCTCGTTTTGAGTATTTAAGTTTTAGAACGTTGCAACAGAATATGCAACAAATAAATAAATTTTAAACATGACGATTTAAATGATTGATTTTAAAAGGGCTTTAAGATGTACTTGAATTTAAGATTTCTCATGAAATCCGTTTTAAAGTCAAAATTAAATGGCCCGATTGAATTGGCTAGTTTTAGAAAGGCTTTTAAAGAGTATTTGAAATAGGAGTTCAAATGCTGCTCTGTTTGAAAGATATTTTTAGAACGTTTTATCTTAACTGAAATTAAGAAAAACATTAAGAAATTTAGTGATTCACTTATTTGAAATTATTGTTACAAATTATGAAAGTATTCTTTCTTATATTAAAAAAAAAATGTTCTGCAAATTTTAAGAAACCCCAGTAAGTACAAGTTAAAAAGTTAGTAACAGTGGCGGCCTCAAAGGAGGGTCGTCACAATTTTGATCACCACTTTGCAAGCACAACCTAGCTGGTTGTGGGGAGCCTTCAATGTGCTAATTAACCTTTAAAAACCATAGCTTTCAAAAATCACATTCATATCATCATTTAACAAAACACATAACTGTGCATTGTTACAAAAATATTCATAACAAATTCATCAAAACTCAAAATATTATGAGATCAGTGGCAAAATAAAAGTAGACTAAAAACCATCTTTTTAGAGCTACTATATGATAGGTTTCAGATTTTTTAAACTAACCAAAAACAGCCCGAAATCCGGATTGAAGTATAATCTCGCCAAGAAAATGATAGCTTTTTAATTGAACTTGTAAAATTCCTAACTAAATGTAGAAAAATCCGTTGAGAGTGATTCAAAAATTCATGTAAAGCTTGAGATGTATAATTTAATAAAAAAATATAAGATCAGTCAAAATCATAAATATATATAGAACAAAAATAGAATCTACATAAGCTGTACAGAGGGCTTATATTTGAACATTTAATAAAATACCTAGCATGCAGATCTTAACCTTCAAAGACCTACTCTTAAATACATAAATCATCATCCTAATAAGAGTTTATCTTCAAATAATCATCAATAATGTCAAGCTAAAATCATTAATTTCACCTAGAAACCAATATTAATTGAACCAAAACCTTAAGAAACTCATTTTTAAGGGTCTACAACCAACATGCATGACAAGCCACATCAAAAATCTGAATCTCAAGTAGCATTTCAACATTTTAATCTCTAAAATCTTAGTTTCTAACATAAGAAAGAAGTTACCTCAAAGAAAAAGTCGTTCCCAAGTAAATAGAAGCTCAAAACCTTGATGGTTATTTTTGGTTCTAGGTTGAAAATTGAGTTGAAATGGGTTGGTTGAGTTTTTAGCTCATTCTCTCTTGAAAATCTAGGTTTGATTCTGAGTTTTGGGTGAGAAAAGGAGTGAGAAGAGAGAAGAAAATGTTATGGCCGGAGTTCTAGGCTTTTTTTTTTTGCTGAAATAGAACCAAAAATGAAGTCTAAACATGATAGAAACCAAGCAAAAGTAAAGTGACCTTATAGTAGGACAAGTGTCTAGGTTTTTCTAAGCCGCTAATATCTGTCATAACCTCATAAAATCAGCTCTAAAGTCTCTATTTTTCTTCTTCAATTAGGTGCCTAAAGTTCACTCAATTTGCTAACATAGCATTCTCTCACAAAAACTCAAAATAGCAACTAAATCCTCAACACATTTACATAAAACCATATAATAAAAATATAAAATAATAATTCATCCTTAAATCAATCATAATAGAGGTAAAATATCATATCAAATAATCATAATAAATATCATTTTTTCTTCATAAGTTTAGCACATTGAGTTCCTACATCAAGTTAATTGCACTGCACATTAAAACTGAAAACTTGATTAGCAAAGCTATAAGTTTAATAAAATCATATGATAGCTATAATAATAAAATATAATGCCAACAAATAACTTTAAGATAAATGGTAAATGTGGTGCATGATTTTAATGTACTAAATTTATTTATTATTGGCTTAAGGCTTAATTAAATCTCGGGTATTACAGCTGCACATAAACACATATAACTCCTTAAATTAATGCTTCTAATAGCAAACAAAAAACATATCTTGGAAGGGTATGATATCAAAATTAAACAATATAACGGAATGGAATCTATTACTCTTTTCATGCATAAAATTAAACAAAATGATGATAGCGACCAAAAATGTTTCTCCAGACTGGAATAAAGTAGAAAGTGATGATGGAAATGAATTTAAATTAAGTTGAATATGAAATTTAGAACAGAGAACATACTATTAATGGTGATTTCTCCCTTTGTTCCATTCTGGAATTGGTCCATTGAGCAAGTTTCTCGTCAAATACCTGTTCACAAGTACAAATAATTTTCAATGTTAAGAACAAGTGTGTTTTGGAAAAAATTTAATAAAAGAAAGCGTGTTTTGACAAAAAATCATATTTTCATTGGAATTCCAATATTATATTTATATATAAAACTTTAAAAGTACTAGTGCCACGATATACTAGCTTCAGTTTTGCTTCTAGTTCTGATACAATTCTATTTTACGGGTTTTAGCATTTTTGGGCTTAAAATTTACAGTTAGCAACTTGCCCTCTAAACTTTTAATCTTAGCCCCTAAACTTTTTTTATTGTTGCAATGTGCTCCATTTTGTTAACTTCTCGTTAAATTGACTTGAATGTGAAAAGATTTACATTAGGGTTTTGGATTATATTTGAAAATTTTTGGACGGACATGAGATTTTTTTGTCTTACATAATAAGGTGGACGTGGACTTTCCATCATCATTTTAATAAGTAAAATTTAGGGACCAAATTGGTAAAATTTGAAGTTTGGAGGGAGTAACCATAACCAAAAAGTTTGATGGGCAACAATGCTAAAAAAAACCCCTGATTATTTCAAAACAGCACTTACATTGTCACCAAGAGAGTTAGACCTTCAAGATTTGGAATATTTCCTTCCAATTTGTTGAAGCTAAGAGAAAAAATAAAAAATAAAAAAATGATGTAATAAGAAATTGAATGATTAAGTACCGGATGGTCGTTTCCTAAACTCTTTTGGTGTTCTATTTGAAGAATAAAGATATGTAAATGAATTTTGAAAGGATGGAGGAAGAGGACAGGCATTGTCATCTTAGATATATAAGCAGGGATAGTTCTATAGAGTTTACAGCTCCTGAACATCCTGCGACAAAAACCAACTTCAAAAAGTAAGAAGAATCATTGTTTTTCTTTGATCACTCTAAGGTAACAATAATAGAATTACACAACCATTGAATAGCTTACAATCTTGTCAAGCTTTTCAAATTTTCCAAGGAAGGAAATGATTGTGAACTAACCCAATCCACTAGGCAAACATAGTTTTCATTTGGTCTATATTTCATGTTACTCGTCCCAGCAAGAATTTCTAGTGCAACAACAGCAAAGCTGAAAACATCTGCTTTATAGGTCAAGTAGCCCCATAATGCATATTCTGGTGCCATGTATCCTCTGCACCAATGCACATTGTTATTTGTCTAGCAGCTAATCATTCGCATATCATACACACAAACACGCGTCAGTTGGTAAAGGAAATTATGCTTACATAGTTCCAGCAATTCTTGTGCTAATGTGGGTGTTCTCTTCTTCATCAAGCTTGGCCAAACCAAAGTCGGAGATCTTAGGATTAAGGTCTTTGTCAAGTAGAATGTTGGTAGTTTTGATGTCTCTATGAACAACTCTCAGTGTTGATTCCTCATGTAAAAAAGCCAGGCCTTTTGCCTACACATATTTTATGCCTTGTAGGCCAATCCAGATTCAATCTTGCATCATCTGGACCTACAATCAAATTAAAATCTTATTAATAAAATAATACAGTTTTGTTAGTTCTTATTCATGTATAGTAAGACCTTTTAAGCTTACCAAATAAAGCGAGAGCAAGACTATTATTTATTCATACGCCAACAACAACTGATTCCCTTCAATGCAACGTCCATACAGTCTAACAAGATTTGGAAAAATGGTGTTGCAGTATTTGGAAAACTGGTTATTTCGTTGCAAAGAAAACTGGTGTTGAAGGATTTCAATTTCAAAGAGGCAGCAAATGGGGTTGATAAGGAAGTGATTAGGGAAGTTAAGGCAGTTGTGAGCAATAAGACACTATAGAGATCCGCTTCTATTGGGCCGGAAAAGGGACAAGGAATGTTCCAAGGAGAGGAACATATGGTTCTCTTATATCTGCCATCTCGGTGAAGTCCGGTAAGCAACTTTTGAGCATCTCCAATGCATGCCAAATTTCAGTTAATAAAATGTTATTCTTGGTGCTATATTTTGCATATCCTATATACTCGGTGCTAAATTTGACACCAAGCATAGCATTTATCAAATTTTGGCATTGGAATATTATTAGTTGATGCATTGACTTTTTCATTTAATCATTACGCTATTTTTAAATTATTTTAAAGTTAAAAGTTTACTTTTGCAAGTCTCAGAACTTGATAATTATGATAAAAGGTAGATGTAGAATTTCAAATAGAATTATGTATTGGAGTATAAAATGGAATAACATATCTATTATATAGCATTGGCATTGGCATTTACATTGGAGATGGTGTTAGTTGAGTTATTTGTGTCGTCATAAATTGGCTTTTTACTAATTCTTTTTTCTACTGCCTATGTTACATATTTGTTAAAACATATCTAATACGTTTTCTTAGAAGGAATAGAATTTTACATCCACAGTTTTGTAGAAACTAGGTTAACATTGCATGGACATTGTCTCCAAGCATAAGTAAGAGAGTAGTGTCCTAATATTTCTTGCAGGCTCTCTCTCTCTTTTTTTATTTATTTATTTATTTTAACTGTTTTACTAGATAACAAAATGGTGCTCTCTGTTTCATTTTCTAGATTTTGAACCACCTGACGAAAGCAACGCGAAGAAGTATATTATCATTGGAGTTGTTTCAGCAGTATGTCTTCTTTTTATAGTTTTAGGCATTCTTTGGTGGAAAGGCTATTTTGCAGGCAAGACATCAAGGGAACAAGATAAAACTTACACTATCATCAAATTTTAGAGCTAATTCTTTCGTCCAAGAACTTTAGAAGGTTCCACTCAACCAAAAGAATCAAAATAAGAATATTAAAGTGAGTCGTGAAGCAACCACGTGATTCATTACCACTATGAATCATTTTTCTGAATCTTTTTGTTTCCTTTGCAAATTGGAAAAAACAAAATGCTTAAGTGTTCTCAAGTCAAGGTTCAGTTAAATGTTTCATTTAGAGGAACTAAAAGAATGTGATTGACTTAATTATGTATAAAAACAGTTCTTTTCTTCTAGTTTGCTCAAATTTGTACGAATAAGTTGTCTAACATGTGAACACTTTGTTCTTACTTGGACAGTTCTGAGAGGATTGGATCTTCAAACTGGTTTCTTTACATTCAGACAGATAAAAGCCGCCACTAACAACTTTGATGCAGCAAACAAGATGGGGGAAGGTGGATTTGGATCGGTCTACAAGGTATTCACTATTCAAATTTTTACTCTGCTCTTATGATTTTTTTTTTTGAAGGATCTGCTCTTATGATTTTACATACATGCTTTCACTTGTTTTCTATATTTTGAAAAGGAAACTAATGTATAAATGCCATATTTCCATTGCAGGGTGTACTTCTAGATGGCACTATCATTGCAGTTAAGCAACTTCTTCTAAATCTGTTAGTTTACCAATCCATCCCAAAAGCTTAAGCTATTAGGAGGTGGGTCGACAATAGTTTTATACTTTAACACGCCCCCTCACGTGTGGGCTGGACAATGGGCAATCGTGTGGGTAAATTAATTCGAAAGCCCAACACGTGAATATTTAAGCCGGAGATATATTAAAGACCCAACACATAACAATTTTTAAATGGGGATAAAGAGTGCAATTACGGGGGTTTGAACTCAGGACCTCCCGCTCTGATACCATGTTAGTTTACCAATCCATCCCAAAAGCTTAAGCTTTTGGGATGGATTGGTAAACTAACAAAATCGAAGCAAGGAAATCGTGAATTTGTCAACGAAATAGGCATGATTTCTGCATTACAACATCCAAATCTTGTCAAACTGCATAGATGTTGCATTGAAGGAAAGCAACTGCTGTTGGTTTGTGAATACATGGAGAACAATAGCCTCGCACACTCTTTGTTTGGTAAGCTTAATGGCCTATGTGCAAGACCATCTACAGCTAAATAACTAACTAGTTGATAAATTCTTTTGATTATGTCAAATTTTTTTCTTTCTGATGAAAATGTTCAGGAGAAGGTGGATTGATATTAGACTGGAAAACAAGGCAAAGAGTATGTATTGGCATTGCAAAAGGTTTGGCTTTCCTGTATGAGGAGTCAACTCAGAAAATTGTTCATATAGACATCAAAGCGACGAATATACTGCTTGATGGGAACCTCAATCCTAAAATATCGGACTTTGGATTGGCCAAACTAAATGAAGAGGAGAACACCTACATTAGCACCAGAGTTGCTGGAACTATGTAAGTTAATTTTCTTCATTGTTTGCAGATCCTTTCGCTCCTTCTGTCATTTTTGTTGGACTTTCTTCTCCTTATCATGAGTATCAGCTTGCCAAGATTTTTACCTCTTTGTTATTTTGTTCCATTCCAAAGTGTTTAGAAGACTAATCTATCTCTGTCTATGTAACACCCATTTTTCTAATTGACAAATTTGTAAAAATAGACGTTAAGAATATATTTGAATAATGTTATGGTGTTATATTTAGTTACTTCTAACATCACGTTGAGTTATATTCTACAGGTGATCGCGACGAGAACTCGAGGTGCAGGAACAAGTTCATGCCAAAATGTTAAATCATATATGTAATGATTTGAAGAATTTGTTTATTTTATTTTATTTATTTGTTTATCTTCTATTTGGTGTGTTGGCATAATATGCATATAACCGTGTCAAAAAAAAAAAAGAAAAACTGCTTCACACGATTTCTACCTTTTTGACAGCCATTATATCACCCAATTCAAGCCAATTAATATTCTTTATTGAGTTATATATTACATGCTTTCATTCCTTTTCTTTCTTGGGCCTATTTATAAGTGAGAGTCAACTTCATATACGATGTGAGGAAGATCGGCAGGTTCATTGCTTTACTGGCCTTGCCATATATGTATATTAACCATATGCATGGTCAAAGGATAATAGAAGCTGTGACCAGCGTACTTGAAGCGGAAAAATAAAAAGAATAAAAAAAAAATTCCCTTTCAATCACACATTTTTCATATGTTTATGATACGCTATTTTAGAGAAGGGAAATTACACGTACAATTCCATTCAAACGGATACTCTCTCTCTTTCTTCTTCTTTCTCTCACGTTCAAGAACACCACAAGAAAACCTTCATAATCAGCCATCAAGCTCACCTCTTAATCTTTCTTTTGATTTTTTCTGGCAATCAAGATAAAATAGGAGATCGTTAAGGTATGATTTCTCTTGTTATTTATGCTGTTGGTTTAAAATTCTTCAAGGGTACGGACTTGATTGTCAATGATGACTTTTGTTTGAGAAAGAGGAGAGACGTATTTATGAGATGATGATGAGTGAGGCTATACCATCAATATGAGTTCTATGATTCAAGACTATTCGGTTTTTAATTTGATTATATGATTTTGAGTGTAGGTTTCTATTATACTCTATGTTAGTCATAGTTATTATTTGATTGTTTTGTTTTGTATCTTCCTAGAAAGCATGCTATAGGGGTTGGCGATTTTGGTAATTGAGTTAATAATGGAATTATTGGTTCTTGTACAACCTAGAAACATGCTAGGATTTATTTATGATCGTTTATATGATTGGGTCATGTGATTATTTTAATCATCATTTTGTAAAGGTATAAGATGTATATATATGTACGTATTTATATTTCTTTAAGTATTAGAAACATATTATAGAGCTGAATAATAAAGGGGGTGCTGTTTATACATGTTGAGATGATGGTTTTGTATTTTATAGAATTTTTGGTGAATTTTCGTCCTAGTTTGAGTGCTGAAATTTTTTTAGATTTCATGTTCTGATTTTAAAACAGTGTTTGAGGGACCAAACGAACTCCCTTTTTAGCAACTTAGATACCGTTAGAAAGCTCTAGATGTTTACTTTAATTTGAAATTAGTTTTCAGGTCATTTAGGGTTCTGTGTGAATTGTTATGAGTTTTTAAAGGGGTGAAGGTCAGGCTGCCAGTTTTTGTTAAGTTTTGTAATTTTGTGTAATTGATGGGTTTTTATGTCTTGACGTTAATGAATGATGAGAATGGTCTATTAGATGTTGTTTTAACGTGATCAATGTGTTTGATGAGTTGTTAAGGCTTTTTAGTAATTTTATTTATGATTTACGGTATGAACGGTTTTAGAGGCGAGCTCTCGAGGACCTCATTCATCGCGTCACCGTTGGAATAATTAAAAAAGTTAAGTAAAGCTTTCAAGTAAGTAGACTCTCACCTGCAACATGAATTGAATAATTGAGAAGTATATGATTTTGATGTCTATGATGATGTTATGATGCTTTTAATAATTCTCTTATGATGACGTTTTGAAGAAAAATGTATATGTATTTTTATGTTTTTAAATGGCGTTGTACACCTTTGATGGTGACCGGTGAGCGGTCTTATTGTCACGGTTGGTATGAGATTTGCTACCTCATGTCTTATGTGGCTAGCACGCTATGATGGTACAACCTTCTGTGGCTAGCACACTATGATGGTACAATGTCATGCCCAATATATGATGGATTTTAAAGTTTAAACATGTTCAAAAATAATTGTTCTCATGATGACGTTTATTGTTGATGAATGATGTTCATTTACGTTTGTGAGATTTAAGTGTCTTACTAAGCCTTTGCTTATATAAGTTATTTTATGTTGCAGATGAACTAAAGGGTAAGATGTGGCCATTGAGAATTTTAGAGCGGATGCGAGCGGTGCGTGATAGGAAAATGAGAGAAACGATCATGAGATGAAAGTGCTTAATGTTAAACAAAGTTTTTAATTTTTATTTTTATTGTTTTGGAACTTTAGTTTATGGTGGTTTTTATTTGAAGAATATTTTAGATTTTTTTTAAGTTTATTTTACGGTTTGAATTTTAATAAATGAGTTGAAGCTAAAGGTTATTTTTCTTTGAGCAGGTTTAAAATTTTAAAGTTATAATATGAAAAAAAATTAGGATTTCTTTAAGTCATTCAAAGTAAAGTATTTTAAGCTTAACTATTTTTTGCATTTCTTTAAGAGGTAAATATTTAAAAATTAAGATAACTGCGACGGCTCATGAGGGGTCGTTACAGTCTAGTCCTTTTGTTTTGTTGTTGCAGCTTTATGATTAGATTGCAAATTGGCAATGAGATTAACTAATTTTTCTTGTATCGGACTTAGTTAATTGAATAGTTCTTATTTTGCGGAGGATACATGGCACCAGAGTATGCACTATGGGGTTACTTAACTGATAAAGCAGATGTATATAGTTTTGGGGTTTTAGCATTGGAAATTGTGGCTGGCAAAAACAACATGAGATATCGCCCAAATGAGAACTTTTGTATGCCTTCTAGATTGGGCAAGACAAGTAGAGACTAGAATGAATTCTAAGTGAAAAGTTGTTCAACAAAGGAGCAAAGACTTTCATCATGCATAAAATTCATGTCTTTTCGTCATTGTGCTTATTGCAGGCTATATTCTTGCAACAAAAAGGAAATTTAACGGACCTGGTGGATCCAAAGTTAGGGTCAGAATTCAACAAGAGCATACGAAGACGCGCCCAGACTCCCCCAAATCAAAAGAAAAGAAAAGAAAAAAAAAAACATAGTTTATATTTTTTATTTTTTTATTTTTTATTTTATATGCAATTGTGAACATACTCACATATAATACGTGTAGTTAAGACGAATAGAAAATGAGCGACCCATATCAGTAGTAATCCTCTGAGAAGGGCAACACAAATAACCAAGTAGATTCAACCTTAAAAATACAATAAAAATATAAATAGAAAAGTTCACATGATCACACAATAATACTAAATTAACATAATACAAATTAAAGCACGTTTCCCCTACTACGACCACCAAGGAGTTCACAACAAAAGGACTGTACAATAAAAAAAAGCATAAACCACACAAACACAGAAACTAAACCATCATAACAAATAACCATAAACCAAACACTT
>NW_010357668.1:0-499 GCF_000414095.1 Morus notabilis
CGAAGCTTTCTTCATGCTCTACAACTGCCACGGGAACGGGGACAACCTTGTGTGTCGTAACAGGGCCGGCCCATCAGACGTTATATCGAAGCTCTCTTCGTACCCTACCACCGTCACTGGAATGGCGACAACGTTTGGTGTTGAAACGAGATCCATCAGCCGTTAGATCGAAGCTCTCCTCGCGCTCTGCAACCGCCCTGGGAAGGGCGACAAATTTTGGTGCGTAACGGGGCCCATCAGCCGTTAGATCAAAGCTCTCTTCGCGATCTACAACTGGCACGGGAATGGCGACAACTTTTTATGTCGTAACGGGTCCCATAATCCGTCCGATCAAAGCTCTGTCTACAACCGCCACGAATTTAGCGACAACTTTTTGTGTCGTAACGGGGCCAGCCCATCAGAGGTTATATCGAAGCCCTCTTCGCTCTCTACCACCGCCACTAGGATGGCGACAACGTTTGGTGTAAAAACGGGGCCCATCAGCCGTTAGATTGAAGCT
>NW_010357669.1:0-376 GCF_000414095.1 Morus notabilis
TGTAAAACGGTTATTTACGGTTATATTACCTTTGAGAAAAAGGATGTGACATTCTGGCTGTTCTGTCGGGACTGAATGTCTTATTTTATTTACCTATTTATTTATGTATTCCCTCGTACATTTATTATAACATTTTTCAAATTACATCCTACTGGGCCTTTCGCTCATGTTTTATGTTTTAAATGTACTAAACCCCTCCCAGGAGATTCTAGGAGCGGTGCACGGTAGCTGGATATTTGCTACGGAGCAGCTGAGTTTTGCTGCTATTGGAATCAAGTGAGGATCGTGGACATCCTCTTGGACAAATGTAAGGAATTTGAGAAATTCTATAAACTTATATAATATTTGGATTTACTAGACTGTGGTTGATGTCTGT
>NW_010357669.1:456-745 GCF_000414095.1 Morus notabilis
TTCTATAATTTATTTATATTTTAATGCAGTTAAGTGTGGGGCCCGGTCTGGGAATCTGCTCTATTAATCCCTAATCGACCTCCACGTCACCCACCCCGTTTGGGGGACGTGACAGCGGCGCTACAAACTGGCGCCAAAGCGCTACCAGTTCTGCCCAAATTGCTGATTCCGTATAACTCAACGCCAAGGCGCTACAGATTGGCGGCCAAGCGCTATGATTACTGTCTTTTTCCACTGAACTTTGTCCAAAACCTTCCAAATCATAGACTTCCACCTATCCTTCAAACAA
>NW_010357670.1:0-659 GCF_000414095.1 Morus notabilis
AAAGCTCTCTTCGCGCCCTACCACCGCCACTGGAATGGCGACAATGTTTATTGTTGAAATGAGGCCCCTCAGCCGTTAGATCGAAGCTCTCTTCGCGCTCTACAACTGCCCCGGGAAGGGCGACAAATTTTGGTGTCGTAACGAGCGCATCAGCCGTTAGATCGAAGCTCTCCTCGCAATCTACAACTGGCATGGGAACGGTGACAACTTTTAATGTCGTAACGGGCCCCATAATCCGTCAGATCAAAGCCCTCTTCCCCCTCTACAACTGCCACGAGAAAGGTGAAAAGTTTTGGTGTCGTAACGAGCGCATCAGCCGTTAGATCGAAGCTCTCTTCGCGCTCTCCAACCGCCCCGGAAGGGCGACAAATGTTGGTGTCGTAACGGGGCCTATAATCCGTCAGATCAAAGCCCTCTTCCCCCTCTACAACTGCCACGAGAAAGGTGAAAAGTTTTGGTGTCGTAACGGGGCCCATCAACCGTTAGATTAAAGAAGCTCTCTTCGTGATCTACGAATGGCACGGGAACGACGAAAACTTTTGGTGTCGTAATGCGGTCCATCAGTCGTTAGATCGATGCTCTCTTGGTGATCTACGACTGCCACGAGAAAGGTGAAAAGTTTTGGTGTCGTAACGGGGCCTATAATCCGTCAGATCGAG
>NW_010357671.1:0-1803 GCF_000414095.1 Morus notabilis
TTGTTGAGCTTTTTGACTCCTCCAACAGCTTGAAGATCGCTCATCGTGTTGGTAAGGAAGAAACTCACCAAACTAATATATGATGCCCACGATCGTCCCGCTCTGATACCACACTGTTGAACACGAGAGGAACAAAAGACAATATAATTGAAGAGAGGAAAAAGTGTACTGGTAAACGAATCTCAGGAAACAATAAATGGATGCAGTGAAGTACAATTCATTCAGTGGAATTAATTGCCTTATATAGGCATACAAGATGACTCCACGTTGCGAAGTTTTCTCTCACAACCTCTTATACTGCCACGACTCCACTAATCACCACTAACAAGACTCAACTGACCACTAAGAAACAAATAGGAATAATAAATTTAGTGAAACAACTAAGCTAACAGAAAAATAGCTACAAACTCGGTAACAACCATGAGCCCACTCACACATGACTAGGAAATTAAAATAACAAACAGATCTACTAACACTAGACTCGGTAGGAACTAATCCCACTAATTATTACGCTTATAACTTGGTCAAATAAGATCACAACATGTGCATGCTGGTGTTGCAACTTTTAACACTCCCCCTCAACATCAGCTTTCTATTTTCTTCACCATGCCGAGCTGTAGACAGAAACTTCCAAACTTGTTGGCGCTCAAGCCTTTTGTGAATAAATCTGCAACTTGGTCTTCCGTCAATAATTTCAAATAAGTGAATCACTAAATTTCTTAAAGCTTTTCTTAATTTCAGTTAAGATAAAACGTTCTAGAAATATCTTTCAAACAGAGTAGCATTTGAACTCTTGTTTCAAATACTATTTAAAAGCCTTTCTAAAACTAGCCAATTCAATCGGGCCATTTAATTTTGACTTTAAAACGGATTTCGTGAGAAATTTTAAATTCAAGTACATCTTAACGTCCTTTTAAAATCAATAATTTAAATCGTCATGTTTAAAATTTGTTTATTTGTTGCATGCCCTGTTGCAACGTTCTAAAACTTAAATACTCAAAACGAGGGTTGTTAGCTACAACCTCGGTTTCTTTAACATACATATGTACCTATACTTTTTAAACATACATGCTTGAAACCTTTAAATCATATATACATATACAGGATTTTTCTTAAACTTACTGCAGAAGATAACTGCGTGAGCGGTATCCATTCCCATCTCCAATTGTGACGACCCTCCTATGAGGCTGCCACTGTAACTTAAACTTTAACTTGTACTTACTGGGGTTTCTTAAAATTTGCGGAACATTTTTTTTTTTTTTTTAATATAAGAAAGAATACTTTCATAATTTGTAACAATAATTTCAAATAAGTGAATCACTAAATTTCTTAAAGCTTTTCTTAATTTCAGTTAAGATAAAACGTTCTAGAAATATCTTTCAAACAGAGTAGCATTTGAACTCTTGTTTCAAATACTATTTAAAAGCCTTTCTAAAACTAGCCAATTCAATCGGGCCATTTAATTTTGACTTTAAAACGGATTTCGTGAGAAATTTTAAATTCAAGTACATCTTAACGTCCTTTTAAAATCAATAATTTAAATCGTCATGTTTAAAATTTGTTTATTTGTTGCATGCCCTGTTGCAACGTTCTAAAACTTAAATACTCAAAACGAGGGTTGTTAGCTAGAACCTCGGTTTCCTTAACATACATATGTACCTATACTTTTTAAACATATATGCTTGAAACCTTTAAATCATATATACATATACATGATTTTACTTGAACTTACTGCGGAAGATTTTAAGTGTTCTGCCGCTCACCATTGCCCTTCAAGAATTACTTATAGGTTTCTTACCTACA
>NW_010357672.1:0-47510 GCF_000414095.1 Morus notabilis
AAAAAAAAAAAAAAAAAAAAAAAAAAAAAAAAAAAAGGAAGACCAAAACCTGTTGTCTTACCATTTTGCCACACCCCATTTATATTTGACATTGATAAAACTAATATATTGTTATTGGTTGTCTTCAATTTTATTCTAAACATTTATAAAGTAAATTAGATTATTAATATAATTTTGATATGTGTAAATATAAAATAAAATTGATGAATTCGTTATAGAAAAAGAGGATAATTTATTAGTAACTAAGACTATAAATGCGCTCTTACATAACTAAAATCAAGAGCTTTCTTAATTCATATATATAGTCAAAACTACTAATGAAGGTGATTGAATACAAAAAGTTAACTTTATCAGAAAGCACACATGAACAAAAATGTGTGGTTCCCGTAGTGATCCAAACTACAGTTGCTTAGACCATTGGATGGAGATAATCAGTAGAATGGTAGCAGCAATTTTGGTGGAAATCACGGCCGCTGTGGCAGAAAAGATGGCGGCGCTGCCGTCCAATCGGTCAAGGAACGCAGCAAACCTGAAAACAATGGTTTTGAACACGGCATGTATATTTGTCTTTTCCTCCTAATTTTTGTTTTGGAGAGTACGTCCTAACACAATTTTCTCATTGATTTTGAGTGCTGTCCATTCTAATCGTGAAATTGCTTTCGCTTTTCATTTGGTTTTTGTCATTCGATTCAAAATGTTTTTTTTCTTTCGTACAAGTTCAATATATATATATGTATATATATATTGGATATGTTTGTTGTTCTTTTGGTTTACTTAATGGGTTGTTGACTCACTGTTTTGTAAAAGATGACTCATTTATGTTCTTATCGTACTCTATTATTTGCCCCATTGTTTTTTCCCCCCCAAGAATTGGCTTCCTTTGAAATTTTAGTTTGTAACAATCGGGATACTGATTATGATTCATTTGCAATTGTTTTAACTTGTACCGTTTAATAATACATTTTGTGTCGCTCATACTATAATTCTATTCACAATTTTTTCTTTTTTCTTTTTAAACTCTTCACACTCTTTTTTAAAATATACGCATCTCTACGTACTTTTTAACTTCATTGTTACATATTCTTACTATTACAAAATAACCCTAACTATTTTTACTTTGATTTAAAAGGGAGTATTAAATTAAGTGGGTTTGTGATTAGAACTGCTTTGTAGTGTTTTTATTTTTTTTTATTTCAATGTGATTCTTACTTGAACCTATATGGATCGTCACTTGGTATTGTTGATCATTTATAATCTTGAACAAACATCTCTTTAAATGTAATAAAGAAACATATGTTCGGTAATAAGAGTTATATGAAATAAATAATATGTTTGTTGCAAATAAATATCAGACTACACATGAAATTAAATCTCAAAGAACCAACACAAAAGGATATATTATACTCTTAATAGTCATTTGTCACTTATTTATTTAGGAAATCTAGAGAATACCCCTTAACTTGAAGGGAAAAAACCTTTATTCGCATTTTTAAATGGTATGAAACTTATTCCCTCTTACTTTCTCAGTTTCTCCCATTTTTAATAGCTTAAAAATGATAGAATTCTAAAATAATGTCACAAAATTAAAGGAAAAATAAGACAAATATATTTTATAGTGTATGAGTTTGAATTTTTACTCTTTATTATTAATAAATGTCATGTTTAGTCAAATAACTATATTAGTTAAAAAAATATTAAATAAAAGTAAGTAGTAAAAATCTAAACTCGTACAATCTAAAAGTAAGTAAAAACAATGAGTGATGAGTTAAAGGGAGCAGTTGGACTTGGACCTACTCAACTTTGGATCATTCTAGCCTTGTTTGCTTGGCAGATTTAAGTTTTCAATTTGAGCTGAGATGTGACATTTTCTGAGAGCTTTTAACTTTAACAGAAAAAGTTAGATGTGACAATTTCTGAGAGCTTTTAACTGTAAAAATCTAGAACTGAAAACTCAAATTGGTGAAAAGAACGATGCCTCTGTTATCCGGAAGTTTGAGGAATAGCACTTCTATGGATTGCTAAACAAATAGTACATTTATGTAACAAATTGAGTTTGCAAAATAGAATTTGAGATATTAAAAAGACTAAAATGTCTAGGGTTTCATCTCCTTCTCATCGTTTATCTTTTACCTCTGCGCGCTAGAAGTTATCTTTTCCCTCCAGGCGAGGCTGGCTTCAATTCTTTCCTCCCTCCGTGAAAGGTCAATTCCGGTTTCCACCGCCCTCTCGAGGACAATGCTGATCTTATTCATTTGAGCGATGAGTTTCTCTTGAAAGTTTGAGTTCTTTTGGGTTCTCTTGTTGCAATTTTTAAAATTGTGGCTTGAGTAATGTTGTTTATATAAAAGTATCATGATATCTGTGTTGTTTGTTGAGATTTGTTAATAAGGGGTTTTTTTTTTTTTTTTTTTTTGTGGAAAATTTTTTTCCTTCTCTAAATCACCGGTTTTACTTTAATTTTGTATCCCCATGAAAAACTCTATACAATCACAAATTGAAGTAAACGATTGGTCTGCCATTGAGTAAATTAAACCAGTGGTTTACCGAAACGCAGACCAATGTCTTACTTTGATTTTATGTTTTCCTTGTGTGTATGATTTCTTTTTTCTTTCCTCTTGTAAAAACTAAGTTTACTCAAGAGTTTATTCTTTGCTAATACCCACTTTCTTGAAGTGATTGGGACATTAATGCTGCGTTTAGAGTAAGGATTCGTACCATGGTTCAGATCATGATTTATAACTCGTTATAATGTTTTCTCTCACAAAAAATATACGTAAACCGAGAATGATTTTATATCATAAGGCTGAACCAAGATAATGATATAACATATTAATGTAAATTGAACAACAAAGAATAAACGCTTTAAAAGCAGTTAGAGAACTAAACAAACATAGAACAAGCCCGTTAAAAGGCATCAGAGAGAACAAAAAAATTATAGGGCAACTTGGAAAAAAGGCATCATAGAATTAAAAAGAAAAAAAAGGCAATCATAAATATGTACTAGGCCATAGAAGCTCCCATTAGTGGTGGCAATTCGTATAATTAACCAATCGTTTTTGTGTCAATTAGAAAACACGAACATACATAGATATGATCGCAAGCCAAGGTGAAGTTGGAACATCACCTTGTTATCGGTCTAGGCCTCACCAATATGGCACATGGACTCAACCTCGATACTTGTCTCAAACCCTGGCATTGGCCTTATCGGCTTGGCTACCTTACCTAGACATCAATCCAGGCCCTGCTGGCCAGCCTAACGCATGCAATGATCCCAACTTGTTGTCTCGACTCCGTCTACTCAAACCTGTTACTAATGTTGGTCCACAATGTTTTTGGGTTACTTTTTAAATACTAAAACAAGAGATATTTTTTTTTAAATTTTTTGTTTGAAAAATTTAAGAACGAAAACATTACCAATTAATAGGCCTAATAATTTTTTCTCTTAATCTGTCCCCATATATTTATATATATAAGAGAAAATTTCAGAATTTATCCTTAAAAGTGCATAAGTCTAAATTTTTTTATCTCTCATTCGTGATTCATACCCTTTTGTTAGTACAATTATTTGACTGAAAATGTTATTAATCAAGATTAAAGAGTTGAATCCTAACCCATATACTTTTAACAGGTATTTGTCTTATTTCCCCTATTTATAAAGAATCACTTATAGTGTGAGCTCAAATAGAAGTCTTTATTCTTGTTTGATATATATGACATTGAACGCGCCCCTGTAAAAGGATTACCCTAGTCAAATTCTCAAACTACGTTAAATTAGTCTCGAAATTTTTGTACCCAACTTTACAATAACCAAGTGGGTATACATAGGTCATAGTTACCAATTGCTAACACATATTTACACTCCCATAGCATATGTCATGCCTGAGGCTTCCCGATAATTTCTTGTAAAGTTGGAGCTGAATGATCCGTAACTGTAATAACCACATGGTTGGGGCAATCTATCATGGGATTTTGATCTTCTTTATCGTGAACGTCAGGCTTTCCCGACGCCGGCGACTTTTCCGGCGAAACTTTAGGATCCATAGTGGTAGTACTCTTGAAGTGTGCAAGAGAGGCAAGTTCATTAACTGATTCGGCAATCTTTTCTGTGCAATTAACGACATCAAGAAGGATTGAGGCCACTGTAACTGAGGGTATTACTTCTAAAAGGTCGATATTGTCCCACGAGCCTGATTTTAGCAAGGATCTGAGGGACTTTGCCGCCACTTTGGAGCTTGCGAGGTGTGGATTAGCTGAGGATGGTTTGGTCATTTTCTTGACTGAAGTTGCTAGCTCCTTCAGTGCTTTGCCGGATTCCGAGCTAACTTTCATGCATGCTTCTTGGATTTGTTCTCTGATCTCTGGCGATGTCTGCAGAAATAGCACAAAATTTTCAAGGTTAGTTAAGCACTACTAACTTTTACAGCAAAGTACATTAATACTTTATTAGTTACTTTTGTATGGTTTTATGTATCCATTAATTAATCACATTTTTATGTGCTATATATTAGCTTAATTTCAACCAAATCATGCGAATAATTTAAGAACTGTGTTAGGGTGGGCGATAACATAGGGTGTGTTCGGCTGTCCAAAAAACTCAAAAAAGGCAACTCGAATTCTAATTTTATTCAAGTTCATGTTCTTTTAAGTTTGAACTCGAGTTTGAACTCGAATTTAAACTCGAGTTTGAACTCGAATTTGAACTCGAGTTTGGGACTAAAACTTGAGTTCAAGTGTCCCCTTCAACTCGAGTTCAGAAACTTGAACTCAAATTAATAAACAGTATTTTTTCTATTCTTAAAAATGTTATATCTTTTTCGTTAAAATCCTGATTGAGATTATTTTTTTTTCTATGCGTTGACAACGAAAAGACGAATAAACCCTACCCATATACACTATTAAAATTTTTCATCACCATTGAGTTTTTATTAAAATACTATCTAAATACAAATTTAAGTTTTGACTCACTCAAACACAAACTCAAAAAAGATTTTTATCTCAAACCATAACTCAAATGTACACAACTAAACACAAACTCAAGTTACAACTTCAACTCAAGTTATAATTCAAATTCAACTCAAAAATTACACTCAAGTCACACTTCAAAAAAACATGTCCATAGTCTCAATGCGCTTTAGGTCAGTTCAAAAGAGAATCTAACGGCTATCTATTATTTATCTGTCAAATTTAGTACAACACAATGTTTCTTTTTTTCTTTGTTCTTTTTGTTTTTGTTTTTTTATATGTGTGCGCGGAGTACTTCATTGACAAAAAGAGCATACTTAAATTGTTAATGTTTCGAAGTTTGGGGGAGAGAGAGAATCGTTGATTTCCAAATTTGATCTGTAATTATCAAGTTGAAATTAAAAAATTGGGGTACTCGTTCTCTGTATCATATTACACTAAAATATGACACTGTAGAATAATTTAATTAAATTTTTAGCGTTCTGCTTAGTAGTATAGTTGTTGTAATTAACACTTATGTGCAATATTAATGAAATAATTAAGCAGAAATAAATACTATAGATGTAGATTTAGGGGTAATTAATGATGTATTACTTGGATCTTATCAGCACTAAGGCGGCCATGAAGTGCCTCAATTCGATAGGCGCATTGGCGTGTCAGAGTTCCAACTTTAAGGTATTGTTTCCACGGATGACGAAATTTGAATCGACCATGACCTGGCTCCCATCTTGCAAAGTTTGCCTGCAGCATATATATATATATATATATATATACACAATATTATATTAGATTATATATTATATTACATTAATATATATTATTATTAAAATCATGTTTGACGACAAAGATGTGAAAAAGAGAGAGAGAGAGAGAGAGAGGAAGATCAGGACCCACGTACCAAAGATTCTTCGCTACTTTTTGAGTTGAGCACACTTTTATATCCTTGCAGATATGCCTTGTCGTCTTTGGACTCTTCATTCATTGCTGTGTTATTAAAATATTCATCTCCAAAACCTGTAAAATACTATTACTTGTTTAATGATCATGTTTTAGGTTTGTACATTGAATTTATAATGATAATTAACTAACTCACTCCTTTAATATTTACGTTAGTTTAGTTGGACGTGCGGGCTTTAATTAAGTACTCCTTGTAGTGATTAATTACGGTTTCGTTCACTTCACAAATTCAAGTTTTATTACAGTAAAAAATTCTCAGAAATAGTTACATCTAATTTTTTTGTTACAGTAAAAATCTCTCACATAAAATCACAACTTAACTCGAATATAAACTCGAATAGCGAACTAAACGAGCCCGTACTATTTGCTTTTCTATTTTTTGATTTTTTTTCCCTGACAATATTAAAAACTTTACGCGTTATTATATACATTCTATGAGCCAGGACCGTTCAATGTTTTCATCAGGTGTTTCTAGAGGGACCATATTATAAGACCGTTTACAAACAGTTAATATATGAAATTGATAAAGGCTATATGTTTTTATTCTTTGGAAAATAACAAATCTTGCAAGGAATCACAAAGTTCTTCAAGCCGTACATTCATCAAACTCACGAACCATATCTATCAATTTGAATTACAAAGTTGATACATATATATATATATATATATAGTACGTACCTTCTAAGAAATTTCCAAGCTTTTCCAAGTTGAGAGCAATCAAATTATGAAGATCTTCACCAGCCCACACAGGACAAACCAAAATGGAGATAACAACGCAGGCAGAGCCTCCAATGAGGATGGTCGAAAGCCTCTTATGAGCCATCTCCAAAATCTCATCGTCTCGAAAACCCGAGACAGAAATCAAAGAAAATGTCAAAATAAATATCAGCAACCCGTAGTCATATCTTGCCTTCACTTTCGGAAAGAACCTTATAAATGTTGATGTTGCAGCTGAAAAAAAAAAAACACAATAATTTATAACACTTTAATATATATATATATATATATATCATATCTTAGTCAAGTAATAAATACTCTACTTTTCTCTATGGCAATTAATAATATTCAATTAGTTTACTGAGGACGTTTGGTTGGAGAATTCAAACCATGTGATTCGAACCATTTTCAATTTACGTGAATTTTTTATGAAAAAAAATACTGTAGCGAACCATGAATCATGATTCGAATCATGGAACAAATCCCTCTACTAAACATCCTAATTACATCACTGTCTAAGTCATGATCAATAAAGTTAGATTTTTGTGACGCACCTTGTAGGAAAACAAAAAATCCAAGTAATATGGGCTCCCCTATATCACCAGATAAGCTAGCCAAATGATGAGCTCCAACACCTAAAGCGCCAGCTAGCAAAGTTGCCAAACCCCTATTTAGACCTTTTCCAAGAGTGGCACCTGATCAAATTAAACCATCTCAAAATCATTAGCATGGAACATTATACACAACTTTTTATTACCTCCTAATTTGCATAATCTTAATTAATTTCCTCTTATAATTATGGAAAACTCTTATAATACATATATATGATATGAAATGTTGCATCTAATAAATATGTGCCATGCTTTGTAAACTGAATAGTTAATACTAATTAGTATTATACACGTGACCAAAATTCAATTTCCATGGAAAAGTTACTTATGACACAAAAAAGAAGGTGAATTAGGAAACTTACCAACAGTGTATTCAAAAACGACAACAACAGTCATTACGGCCCACATGGCGGAGACACCGAAGTTGTCGTAAAGTGGCTGATAGTAGTAGAATATCGAGACTAGGCTAAGTGAAACTCCCACCTTAAGGGAATGAATAATTCTTCTTGGGTCATCTTTCCCAAGCTTTTTTACGTTATTCGCTACCTTAGAAACTTTTGCTCTCACATTTTCAGCCAAGTTCTTGAGCCATAACCAAGCAAGAACAAACATCCCAGCTGCTAATTTCTCATCATTTCTTGCGGACCTCGCCGTCTCCATCGCCGGAAAATGCTGTAAAGACAAGTAGTACTTGGCATGAACTGATCAGAGAGATCAAAGGAAAGGAATAGATATAGATGGTGTAGAAGTTGTTTTGGATGGCTCATATTTATAAGAACAAAAAATGAAAAAGATCACCCAAGTGGGAGTCTTTTTTTTTTTTTTTTTTCTCTTTTTTTTAAAGGAAAAAAAAAAGAACTATTTGAATATTGTAAACATTTTTTTTTGTGGATCGAACTTTTGGCATCGTACGATGCAAGTACAAAGAAATTTCACTAAATAAGTAGTTGAATATATATATATATATATATTATAAAAGGAAATAAGTGCATTAATTGTAACGCACTGGTAAAATATGTTGCTTCCTATCAATGGGAGCCCATAATTTTCTACCTTAAAACCTAAGGGGTAAACTGTAAAGGATATTTCTAGCAGTGGAATAAACTTTTTACCATTTTTTTTTTTTTGCTTTTGTAATTTGCTTTTTGCGCGTGTACTTTTCCAGTTGTTTACTGTTATACCGAGTAAAAAGAGTCCAAGTTGATCTCTTCGAGATGTTGACAACATAGCCGTGTATTGCAAATGATGATCTGTTTTCCAGGGTTCAACTCTCACCAAAAAAGTACTGCGCCGACTCTTCATAATACTACCGTCGTTTTCTGTAATCCTCATCTCCTTATTGATCACCCGAATTTCGTAGAAAGAAGCTTATAAGAAAGATCATGATGTTTCTGTAATAAGGAAAAAGGTGGTTACGATTGAAACCAATTTGTATATTATATATATATATATATATAATTATATATAAAGCACCACGCGTATATTAAGGAAAGAAAAGAATTAATGTGTCCAGTTGTATTTTGCACTAGCTAGCTACTGCACAACAAAAGCAGATGGTAAACGAAAAATCATAATTGTCGTACAGGGGCATTCAAATAGTTTGGCCTGTTTGGTTAATAGATAATTTGGACATAATATTTTGATAAAATTAAAATTTATTTAAATTTTTGTGAAAAAACAAAAACTTACGTTGTATTGTTTCGCGGTGTCATGCTAGCCCTAGCTACCTTCATTTATAAGAATGTTGTATCTATTCTCCATGTTTTAGAAATTATTAAAACGTGTTTTTGGTCAAAATCTCCATGTTTTAGAAATTATGCTAAAACGTGTTTTTGGTCAAAATAACTCTGCGTAAAGACAATTTTAACCTATCAAGTTTCCTGCGTAAATGACAATTTTTGCCATTTAAAAGTGCTATCAGCTAGTAAGTTTCGTGCTATGGAACTTATAAATAATACGTCCATGCATTCCGCTGGTTTTACCCATTTGTAACGTGATCATATTTCGACACAAAAGAATATGTTATGTAGCAATTCAGAAATGGAAAAAGTAAATATTTAGCACAATTTTTTTTTTTTTTTGGAAATATTTAGCAAATTAAGACAAAGGAATGGTAAATCAAGAAAACGGAAACAAGAAGATGGTTAGCCTTATTTCTATTACAAATAGTGATAAAGTAGTTTGAAACTAAAGTAGGGGATAAAAGATCAGACTAATTACTAGTATTGTATATAATTTTGTAAAATTGGCCAAACATATCAAACCTGTGAAGAATTCACGCCGTCCAAACTAAATCATTATTTTAAACAAATAAATTAAAAAAGAAAGACAGAAGAGGAAAAAAGGAAACAGATTGGAAAATTGTAGTACACTCCCGATACTATAAAGCAAACACATTTAACTTATCATACAGAAATAGACCCAAATTAATCCTCATCAGATAGAATATTCCTTGCTATTTATTTATTTATTTATTTAGTTTTTAGGACCGCAAAAGAATATGCCAATGAGTAGATCACATGTTCTCTTTGCAAGTAACTTCAGGGTGCAATATGAGCCTTTCTTTTTCTTTTTCTTTTCTTTTTTTTTTCGATACAATTTATTTTATTTTATTGATAAAATTCTGTATATATATTTTATTTACTGCTAAATAAAAGTGGAAACATGATCAAGTGGCTGACAAAAGGTACGTAATAAGCAATTTATCAAGCACAGCACATAGAATATCAAAGAAAACCGGCATAATATAATCACTATATCAAGCAAGAGATGTACGTATTCACCAGACATTTTAAAGCAAATGCAAACTTATTATAGGAAATATTTTTCCAACGTATATATGCATCTTCTATCTAACCCCTCTAACAATTAAGAAAAAACATTTATATGCTGTCTTATAAAGATAATTTATCATGCTTCTACTTATACTCATGTTATGCTCTAAAAAGAATGTATTCCAGCCATAACAAAAAGAAAAAGAGAGAGAGAAAAAAAAAAAGATATTCTCTAAAGATCATTCTGCAGGTTGTTGTTCGATTAGTAGCTGGCTGCCCCGGGATCAAAATTAACAACGTTATTATCGCTAACAACGCTTTTTTTATTATTATTTTAAAATGCATAATTAATGAATATAGAAATTAAAATAACTATATAGATCGGGGTAAATAATACATCTCAACTAAGTTGACACCCATTAAAAAACTCATCCCACACTAAACCTTCCATATATGGCCAATCGATCCACATCTCTATTGCCTTCCTTATAGATATATATATATATATATATATATATATATATATACACAACAAAATTCTTAGTTGAAAGCTTAGCAATCATGTTCAATCTTACCTTAAGTTCCCAAGGAATCGAATAGCTATCAGTTCAACCACTTTACAATAACCATCAGTTCTACTTCATAGCAAAAGCAATTATAAGAGAAGAAGAAAAACAGACTCTATTATAAGAGAAAGTAGAGGATGAAAGGAAGAGAAAGAGATGAAGCCCTAATGGATATTTTAGTTATTTTATTAATTCTTTTAAAATGGCATGCCACATAAATGGTATATTTAAATGTAACGTTACAGAAATGGTATATTTCATGTCTACTCGGTCTGCATATAACATGATTAGGTTCCTAATTATCCGAATTCTGGTATGAATTTGAGTTGAAGATATTTGACAGCTGGAATATATTTGGAAGCTGGTCTGATGGGAGAATATATTCAGCTCTAAACTTAAGAAGTTATATGATCTAAACCGTTTCTCGGGCTTAAACTTCGCATATGTAATTGATCATATGTTGTGATTTACATTTTCAGAACGCAAAAATAGTTCCAATCGTTATTTGAAGTTTGATAGAAGATCTATTTCTAGTGGCGTGATTAAAGCCTTTGTTTGTTTTTTTTCCTCATTGAGCCTTTTGCCACGTCAAGTAGTAATATCAATATAGTGTTCTTATTTCTTATGGTTAATTACTTATTATGCACAAGTATATATATTGATTCATATTAATAATCTAATAATTATGTTAATTGGTTTGTCTGATTTCCTAGTCACCAGAATTATTGTTTGTCCGGTCTAATTAAGAAAGTGAAATTTTTGTGCAATGTATTTTCTTTTATTTTTTGTATCATCACAAACGTTTCTTGCTATTTTATAAATATTAAAATTATATTCTAATGATGTAATTGTTTTGATAATGTTAAAATGATAATCCAAAAATGTGTCCTTCAAGTACGTATGCTCAAATCTTACTAAATAAAAAAAATTCTTTTTTATTTTTAATTAATTATTAACTCCAAATTAATTTCCCTCAAAATAATAGCTTCTTTGCTTTAGTTCATACTAGGTTTTCCCCTTTACAAAAAAGTATTCCACTATGATAAATAGTCATGCTAATTAAAAAATTAGTTTGCAATTCTATTTTTCAGTAGTGAAATTCGATTAGTACATATTCAATACAATTTACTAAAGCGTTCCCTTTAAAACATAAAGTCTAAATATTTCATACATTAATCACTCGACACAATTAGTGCACAAGCACTTTACTGATTAGTTCAAGGTACATATGTTAAAAGAAGTTTTTCTAAATTACAAAAGTGGATACAAAGTCCACGGTTACCTCACAAAATGAACATATCGTCAAGTGGTGACCAGAAAAAGGCTAAATGAACTGAAGGCGTGGTGGGGTTTGAGTTGGTTTCCACTAGCTCATATGTAATATATATATATATATATATATATATATATATATTATATGTATATGTGCGTTACTATATAATATTTGTTAGAAAGCATGGAGAAATTAGCAGCAACTTTTCAAGGATATGTGGTATTGTGTATCACTCACTTTTTATACTTCATTATCACCTTTAGACTAATTCTGCCTAAACATCCAACTTTTATAGGATTTGACTTTTTTATATTGATTATCTTTTTATATACATAAACAATACTTTGTTATGCCGATTAAAAAATTTGAGTTTGATCTTATGACTTCATGCTCACAGCATCTTTGGTTTCTGGTAAAAGCATAAATTATATGCTAAAGTAAACAAATAATGTATGCGTGCACGGATTGATAAATGCACATCTTAATCCCCATTGTCTTGATCTATATATGTAAAACTTTTTTTGTTTTTTTGTTTTTCCATTCAACTTGTCCACACAAACTCTCAATTTTTTTTATTAAAGTTTAACGTTCTCCTCTCTGAAATGATTCATCATATAGTCTACTGATCATCAGCATAATATTCTATTTTAACAACAATGATCTCGTGGGGTTAATAGCTTTGTTAATCAATGAACTTTGAGCACAGTAATACTTTGGTATTTAAACTTTTAATTTAGACATATTTATATTTTTTTGACAGTTTTGATTCGTGAAAGTAAATTTGACAAATGGTTATTTCTAAAATTTAGCCTAAGTAATCACACCATTATCGCATACTAAATGGAATTTTACATAATAGTTACAATATGTGCAAAATATTATAGTTTTTAATAAGTTTTAATAGTAATAAAAAGAAAAATTTGCATATAACATAACACTTTCTGTAAAAGTTTAAATTATCATGCGACAGACACATGTTTATTTTTGTTAAATTTCAGAAATCGCTTGTCAATTTTATTGTCCCAAAACTGAAAAAAAATAAAAGCTATAGACTAAATATATTCTTAAATTAAAAGTTCAGAAATTAAAATGTCGCTATGCTTAAAGTTCATGGTCTAACAGAGCTACTAACCCGCACTCATGATTTGAGGTACTTGTTAATTTTTGCTAAAAAAAGAACTCGTAAAATTATTAAGGGTTTCTTTTTTCTTTTTTTCTTTTTCCATTTTAATTCCCTACTAATTAAAGGCATCAAAAGATCATACATTATTCTAGACTATTGGATGTTTACACTTTTATTTTTCAAATTTATACTTAATTCTTACTTTTTCGGCTAATGGCCAGTTTTGACAACAAAAATAGTTAAACTCCTTCAAAGAAAAAAGTTAAAAAAAAATTGAAAAAAAAATCCATCGATACGAGCATAAATTCAAAAGCTCCGTCTACTCAAAGGGTGTAAATATTTGTGATTCAACTACAGGCTGCATAATCAATAGACATAGGAATTCCTTAAAAACATAATCCAAATCAAAGCAAACGTATAATTGGAGAGGTCCAAGTATTTGAGGAACTTTAAGTAGAGTAAGGTGGCGTTGTCAATACGGGATCGTATGTGTAAGAAAATATAATTTAAAGTTTAAATGGAAGACATTTTTTATAGTCTGTAATCTTCAAAAAAAAAAAAAAAAGTTTGATCGCTCAAGCATAGAGACATAATTTAGCGACAAAACTTTAAGAGATGACATTATGTTGTGGCTAAAAATTATCTATTAACGATGAAAATATTGTCATTAAAATGTTTTATTGCTTCAAAATTGGGTTTAGCACCGTTTGTCAGAGGGAGGATGAGAGGATTATGCGACGACACTAACGTTGTAAGAGTTACGGTGTCAAGGCTCGTGCCAATTTTCCCTACCCAAAAATAGGTGCGAAAACCTTATTAACCTTTTAGCAAGATATTTCTGATATTTCATGGAAGATATTAACCTTATTAACCTTTTGCATTTTTACCTTCATGCAAGATATTTCTGATTTGCATGGTGTGGCTACTACAAAACCTTTTAGTGATGATAAATGTCGGCCGTGTTTGGAGTTGATCCTATTATTATTTTTTATGTTTTTTGGGAAAAAAAATGAAAATGTTTTCAAAACGGCGTTTGGCGCAATAAAGACAAAAACGGAAATAAAAACAATTTTTTAGTTTAGTGTAAAATGAGAGAAAAATAAAAATGACTTTTAGTCATTTTTTATTTTTTGTTTTTGTTTTCTCCTTTCTCGAGCAAAGAGAGACATTAATAGGTTTTTTTTTATACTAAAAACAATTTCTTAATAAAACTACCAAACACAATTTTAAAAATGATTTCTGTTTGAGATTGAAAACGTTTTTATTTTCATTTTCATACAAAAAAAGAAATCATTTTGGAACGAGTTCCAAATGCAGCAGTCAAGTTTAAAGGGTCTAAAACATGAAATTAATTTTCGTTTATATGATAATTCACATGCCTTTTATGTTTTATTTTTTTTAACTCTAATGTCCCGTTGAAATAATTTGTTCGTAGATGTTTCCCTATCTAAACATTTTTTCTTATATTTCGGATAAATAATTATTTTTTTCATATTTTTTCATATGTACTTCAGAAACAATATTCTATCTAATTTACCCCATTAAAAACTTTTTTTTCTTTTAAATGTGTTGTACTTAATATCTCATTTGACTAAGCTAAGCTCCTAAGAGAATAATAATAATAATAATAATAATAAAAAGTAAACTAAACTTTCAAATAATTTTTAGACCAGCAAATATAAAAAAATATAACATACTAAATACACATGATCGTGGCATACTATATATTTCTACTCGTATTCATAAAAAGTTGAACAACGTAATCTGCATATTATCTAATATGCACAGTCAATCAATTCATGCTTTGTGCTAAGAAATCATAGTTCGTACCGCCATGCAATTTACAGAAATACCAACCACTAAATCAAAAGTATGTTTTTCCTTTTTCAATACTCTTTGACAGCCAAGAATATGCTCTAGCTATATATGTCCTCGCGAAGATTGAATACAACCCACTGCTTTCCACAAATTGATCATGTCCGTTTGAAGCTTTCTTGTAACCCAAAAAGTACCAAAGTAAAGCAGAAAATATTTATAAGAGCGACTTTAATTAGTGTGCATATGCGTAAACGGAAGTATCAAATATTGCATGCAAAGGAAAAAAGGGAAACAAATCAAATCAAGTTATATGCTATGTGTAAGTTAGAGAATAGGGTCCTTCGTGATATGAACCTCGCCAACGACGCGACAAGACTCAATACCAAACGCGGATGACAACCCCAAAAACTTCAAGACGCAAGATTGTTGAGCCTTAACCCGTTGTCTATCAAGACGCGAATCAAGAACTACACTGGTTGAAGAACGCCACACCAAGATTATCAAGAAACACCTGCCAATCTTAATGATAAGTTTGATTGTTGAACGCTACAAGAAAAATACTTGATAAGTTCAAAAGGTTCTCTCAAGAACCAAGAAGCACAAAATATGCAAAATCTCAATATGATTATTCAATGATCTATCTCAAAAATGAATTTTAACATCCCTATTTATATATGATGCAATTTTAACCCCAAAGAAAAATAAACATCTAATTATTTAAATCTAAAGCCCAAATTCGGATTCTATTCCAAGTCCAATTTGGACCCTATACATTCCAAGGCCAATTTGGCCATAAAGTCTTCGGAAATAGTAGAAAATAGGCCAATATGAAAAGCTTAAAAAAGTATATAGGCCAACTTTTAGTTATAGAAATTAATAGGCCATAACTTGTCAAGTTATGGTTTATAACTAGATAAGTTATGGACAAACTTGTCAAGTTATGGTTCATAGCCAGACAAGTTATGGATAAAAACTGTGAATTATGGACAATAACTTATCAAGTTATGGTTTATAACTAGACAAGTTATGGACGTAAACAGTAATTTAGCCTATTTATTAACTTATGTAAACTATTGGCCTATTAATGTTCTAGGAGATTCAAGTGGAGTTGCAAAGGGCTTAGCAAGTGTTTGCCATGTCTCCAACTTGTTGAACCAACCCATTCAATGAAACTCTTGAATGTTGCGCTAGTCCTTGTGCTCCACCTATCACATCATTTCAGACCTCAAACAACCTTTCCAATTTTCTATCCTTTCAAGTTTCTACTAAATCTTTTAAGATGTTCAGTCTCATGAGTTATATATGCGTGGTATTAAGTAAGGACACTCTCATTCATCATTTCGCTAAAGTTTTATTTGGAGAACATAAAAATCATTCTGCACATGAGAACACCATTAAAAGTTGAAGCCTACTCAGAATTCAACACGAGATCATATGGTGCTGCCTCAATTTGATTTTAAGCCACAGCTCTTCAATCTCTTTATATATATATATATATATATGAATACAAGAAAAAATATATATTTAAACTTGCACAGCTCTTCAATCTCTTCATAGAGTTATTGTTGACCCAAATGCACATAAAAACTAGCAGCACCTGCAATCTATAAAAATTAAGTTATCCAATGTCTTTAATGAAACTACAATAGTTCACAATTCTACAAACGACATTCTAGTCCTTTCCGGAAGTTTTCAAAGCCTCAAGAACTACACTCAAATCACTATTTTTGGACATAATACTTCTCATTTCTTTTATAAGTATAAAAAGTACCATTTATCGTGAAGTAGAAGGTATACGATCATAATTAGGAAATCATAGGATTTTATAGCTGGATTTTTTTAAAAATAATTTTAGAGAGAAGTTAGGGTTTTCTATAGAGAAGTTAGAGAAGATATGGGATTTAGAGAGATAAGAAGTTTTTGAAAGAGAAAGGAGCTGAGAAAATGTGTCTCTTCAGCACTTTTTTACTCGTTTAAGCTTGCACTAATAAGTTGGACACTTATCTTAACATGTAATGCATGGATTACACTTAGCATCTCATAAAATTCATGCAATACGCATGCATCTTCGTGCATATTTTGTTAATTTAAAATTTTATATTATATACATGTGTGTGTGTGTGTGTGTATATATATATATATGTATATATTAATCACTCTTCTAAAAGATGACAACTTATTAATCTCTCATCCGTTTATAGTTTTAACATTTAATCATGCCATACGCCATTCTTAATAATGAAGTATTACAAAAATAACAATTACACTCTAATGAGTTCCTAAAAGGAACTTTTCCATAGTCTTGGCGATTACAAAATTAATTAATACTTTGAATTCTTTACGAAGGCTCATAAAATTTATGGAAAACTTAAAATCTAAATTTCTGAATGATGCATAATATAAATTTCATTAATCATGGTTATAAAATTCACATTTCCCCATTGTAAGATCATATCCACTGATTTAATTAGAAGCTATAGGGGAAAAATCGCAAGGTTTTTAAGGTTTCGTTGGACTTAAGCAAAATACTTTTTATTTCCGAGTCCATAATGTGAGTTCTGAAAATAATAGAATATTAAAGCCGTCCACTCCTAAAAAGCACATTGGTGGAGTAATCAGTAATTTTAATCTTACATATATAAGCTGAGAAGATTCATACCCTGACCGCGTTTTATGACCTTTCTTGACTATTTAGCAATATGGGGTCATTCTCAAATTTTCTAAGGTTCTAGAGGCTCAAAACATAGCGATTTCATATTTTTGCGTAGTCTAGGGAATAATTATATCATAAAGTGATCACATATTGAAATAATCAAGGAATTATAAAAACCTTAGAGCCGTGCCTTAATTTATATAAAGAATTTTAATGGGTCCTTGATTTATATTATAGACACACATATATATTGACAAGTTTTCAATGGTTAAATTGACTTTAATGACTGGGGTATTACAGCCTCATTGACGAGTCTAATGATGCCATGAATATATAATCCATAATTAGAGCCCGTTTGGTTGGATGATTCATTCTCTGATTTGAATCATGATTCATGGTTCACTACAGTATTTTCTCTCACAAAAAACACACGTAAATCGAAAATAATTCTAATCTCATGGTTCTAATCCATGTTAGAGTCTCAAACATAATCTTTATTGTCCTTCACAGTCTTGACGGCATTTTGTCTAGCCTTAATCTCATATTCCCCAAACATGGTCTCTAAGATATCCAATTCAATATCTTTGAAGCATTGATGGTAATCAGAGCACATGGATTCCGATAGGATATAAACAACGCTTCCATGCCAGCCTACGTAATTACCACCAGTCAAGGCATTATCGAGAAATTCTAAACAATTAGTTGCAATTGATATAATGACTAGAAGTTACTGTTTATGATGTTTAGGAGGGTTCCACAATGTTCCAGTTGATCTGGGTTCTTCAGTTGATTGTCTTCTCTCGTCGTTTTAAATTTTAATTCTGATGAGAAATGAGATACGAAATTTAATCTGAACAAAATCAACCGTCATCAAATCCCTTTTTTGCCTGTGAAAAAAATAAAAAGAACACAGATTTTGAATGTACTTTAACCTTGCCACAAAAATCAATTCCATGAGATTTAAAGCGACAGATGTGTACTTAATTCCATGAGATTTAAAGTGACAGATGTTGTAGCCGGAGAAAGAGGAAAATAGGCCAAGACTTGAGATGAATTAAAATTAATAGTCCAATAGTTTACATAAGTTAATAAATAGGCCAAATTACTGTTTTCGTCCATAACTTGTCTGGTTCATAACCATAACTTGACAATTTATTGTCCATAATTCACAGTTTTTATCTATAACTTGTCTGGCTATGAACCATAACTTGACAAGTTTGTTCATAACTTATCTGGTTATGAACCACAACTTGACAAGTTATGGCCTATTAATTTCTATAACTAAAAATTGACCTATATACTTTCTCAAGCTTTTCATATTAGCCTATTTTCTACTATTTCCCTTAAAAGAGTTAGCATTATTTATTCCAATTTAAATGAAATGATTTCAAATAGTGATACTGTGAGATATGAACATATGTGTGGAATTCTTTCATGAAAATCTCATTTCCGTTCCTGTAGAAACTATAAATCAAATTTTTTAGGCGGCCTCCTAAATGAAATTTAATGTGTCCGGGTTCTTAGTCTACGGCATGATACAATGATTACTTTTTTGTTTGGTTTGCCTTTTCTCTTCTTCACAGGACCACAATAAGGACGTGCTACCAAAATTGAAGGACATTACCAAAACTTTTAGTGTATTTTCCATACATTTTGTTAAAGATTTTATTTTGTCTTTGAACTTTGATATTCGCAGTATTAGTTAATTTCTATATCTATAGATCGTAACTTGCCCTTGCCTATTAGAGAGGCGATATACTCCCATGGAATTTACTTATTCACAATTAGTGCAACAACTTACCACTGGTGGTACTTATGTCCTTTAGACTGGTGACATAGCGGCGAAAAACGATTTTGCTCTCACCCATCGCCTAGTGATCTATTCTCATTTTTGCAGTGAGGCCGCATTTATGCTTTCATCAGTTACATTAGATTGTCAAGTGACTTCTGGACAATGGACGTGATGACCCCCTTTTTTTACAAGCAAAAAAAAAAAAAAAATCATGGCCAAGGAGTTGATTATCGATCATACACACGCTTGAAACCAAAGAAGGAAACTCAAAATTGAACTGTTTATGGTGAGGTAGCTTCAAAATTTTACAGATACAAACATATCTCAAGAATATTATTAGCTTCTAACTTATACTAATACAAAAAATATCTCAAGAACAGTTGTGAGGGAATGGTACGTACGAATGGTCACATAGATGAATATCTAGTGCCTAGTGACATAGCTATATATCAAAAGTCTAATGGATAATTTCTAGGTATATTATGACATGTACTTGTATAAAATATCTAGGGAGAAAGAGGAAAATAGGCCAAGATTTGAGATGAATTAAAATTAATAGGCCAATAGTTTACATAAGTTAATAAATAGGCTAAATTACTATTTTTGTCAATAACTTGTCTGGTTATGAACCATAACTTGACAAGTTATTGACGTTTTTTGTCCATAACTTGTCTGACTATGAACCATAACTTGACAAGTTTGTCCATAACTTATCTGGTTATGAACTATAACTTGACAAGTTATGGCCTATTAATTTTTATAACTAAAAATTGGCTTATATACTTTCTTAAGCTTTTCATATTGGCCTATTTTCTATTTCTGAAATATCTATACAATTACATCCAGATCACAAATTCGGACTTATATATATAAGTCTCAAGTTCATATGTCAAACTTCTCCTCGTTTACATTAATGAGCTAACATGCTCTTGTTTTTTTTTTTTTGGTTGAATTTAGCTAATATTTCCTAGCAGTCAAAAGTCGTACATGTACTTGAATAATTTTAACAGTCGATATTAACGAAAATCTCATTTTAGTTCCACAAACAGGTGCTGATCTTCTCTGACCTCAATAGGCTCTTGACGATTATATCATTTTCCTTGTTTTTCTCCTGTTTTGTTAAGAGTGTTTTAACGAAGTATCCATAACGTCATGTCCTTATATATAATGGAGCCGTACGTTGTTGAAATAACGGCAACAACTCCAATTACCCGATCACAGCATGCAGATTTCTAAATGAGGTCAAATAGAGAAATGTGAAAACAAAATATTACATAATATAGAGAAATTTAATATGTATATTTACTCTATAGCTCTATATAAATCATCAATATATCGCCATAAAGATTACCTGTTTGCACATATCTATACCATATTGGTTACAATATGGCTTTTGGTTTTCAGTGTCTTAGGGCTTTGCCTGTTAAGTACTTAGTGGCAAAGGTCGTAGATTTTGCAGAAAAAACAAAGAAGGTGGCAAAAGATGACCCTAGAAGGGTTATTCATTCCATCAAAGTAGGCTTAGCACTCGTGCTGATTTCTTTGTATTACAATTTCCAACCTTTTTACGACGGTTTTGGGGTTGATGCAATGTGGGCTGTCATAACTGTGGTCGTCGTCTCTGAGTTTTCTGTTGGTAAGAACAATATTTGCAAACGATATTCGTAAATTATATCTAGTACTCTAGCTTATAGAACACCAATGATTTTCTTTATTTTTTGAAGTGTTGAATTCTCATGTCACGTAAATAAACATATACAGTGATGATGTTAATTTCATTGTAATGTTGTTGGCTATCGCTATCGTTTATGCACGTTTTTAAATGTTAGATCTAGTCAAAATAAAATCAAATTAAGGCAGAGCATATATATTATAATACAAATATGAATTATGGTTAAACTTTTTTGCGTTTTCTTTGCTTTTTTTTTTTCTTGGTGTAATATTGCCATTCAAGGTGGTTTTTTCTAAACATTCTTGTATTTCTTTTTCTTATTTTTAACAATATTTGAGTGGGGTGTTTAGTGCGAGATGAGGAAAAAATTTGGTGCCAGTTTAGTTGTGATGTTTTTCTTCCTTTAATGGTTAATTATCCCTTCTCATTTATTTCGGAAGGATTTTGACGGTTAAAAATAAATCCTTAATTTCCCTTTTTTTTTTTTTTTTTTTTTACTCTAGTGTAAAATTCACACTAAGATCATCTTCCATACAAATGCTTACCATTAAATTAAAGGTGTAAAAATGGAATATTGATGTGCTATTCTATTTTGTAATCCAATGCATAATGTTATTTAAAAATGACATATCCAATTTTTTTTTCATGATTATTAAGCATTGAAACTTGTAAAAATAAACTATTACTATTAAATCAATTATAAAAGAAAATTGTTGTAATCAATAAATTAAAAGGTTAATATATCAATACCAAATGTCAAATTTGACATTTGTTATGTTTTGTGACAACTTCGCTACAAATTATAGCATTTATCAAATTTAAAATAAAAAATAACATTGTATTGAAGACTGAATTTTTTTTTTTTTTTCATTCAAATGCTAAAATTGAGCATTGACACCGCATTGGAGATGCTCTAATACAACTGGGTTTTTTTTTTTTTTTTTTTTTGGGTGTAAAGGAGCAACAATAGGGAAAATTATAAATCGGACAGCAGCAACCTTGTTAGCTGGGGCTCTTGGTGTTGGCCTGTATAGTTTAGCAGCTCTTACGGGATCAATTGGGAAGCTCATACTACTTACTGCCTTTGTCTTCTTAGTAGGTATGAAACATATTTGAATAATTGATATACATCTTTGGCTTATAATATATATATATATATATATTAATATATACACATATATACATATATAAATATAATATTGTGTTATTGCAGGTTCAGTAGCGACATTCATGAGATTCTGTCCCCGAATAAAAGCAAGGAATGATTACGGGCTGTTAATATTTATACTGACCTTCTGTATGGTAATTGTCCCGGGTTATCAAGATGATGAGGTGTGGGAAACGGCCTATAAGAGGTTCTCAACGGTGGCCATTGGCTGTTTTACTGCTGTTACCGTTTGCCTTTGCATTTGCCCTGTATGGAGTGGAGTTGAACTCCAAAATTCAGTTTCCAACAACATTGAAAAGCTTGGGAATTTCTTGGAAGGTACATTGATCAGTTTCCAAATAAACTCTCATCATATGAATTGTCATTTTATCCTACCGGTAGGAACAGCTGGTTTTAACCATCGAATTAGTTTTTCAACAATTTAATATGCGAGTATTTATATTATTAATTTATAACGTGACACAAAATCTAATCCAACAGTTAAAATAATAGTTCTTACCGGTCAGGTTAAAAAAATCAAACAAATGTACGGACTGTTTTTTTTTCTGGCAATCATAAACCCTGACATACATCACGTGTGACGATGAGGTAAGTGGCGTAGCAATTTCAAACCGAGGCAGTTTCTTCCCCCAACTTTTTTTTTCTTACAATTATTTTCTCAGCTTGCTCCGCCAGAAATTTTCTAGTGTAATAATTGTACGAGATTTTTCTAACAACTTTAAAACTTGACTTTTAAGCATCTCATAGTTTTTAACCTAAGAGACCAAATAAACTAAAAATCAATGGCACTATTAATAAGTTCACAAATGTGTGGATTGTCTAAAAAGTTAATTAATTAACTCACTTTATATTATTGGTTCACTTGGACAAAAAAAAAAAGAAGAAAAACACATATATACAAATATTTTCAAAAAGTAGTTTTACTATTATTTTAGTAATTCAAATTTTGATTTTAATACATGTCCCGCAAAAAAATTCTTGACTCCGCTACTATATGAGTCGAGATATATACCAGCAGCATGATATACCTTCTTTTGATCACTGCATTACCATCGTCGTCTACATGATGATCACCCAAACTTAGAATTGGTGTTTTAAACGTTAACGTTTTGTCATTCTCCTGATTTATTATGGAAGAGTAAGACCATGTCAAGTGTAAATGCTAATGTGAATATTTGACACAAAAAGTATAAAAATGACATTTGTTTTATTTATGCTTCATGAATAATGATTGTTTTAAATGTTATAGTAACTTTTGTCATAAATGTTATCTTTTGAAACTTGTAGAAGGAAACATTTTAACTCTTATAATATAATTAAAAAGGTAGAAGTAATAATTATTAAGTGAAAAAGGTCAAAATGTAACAGCTAATAATAAATCAACAAATATTTAAAATTTTCATCTACCATACTTAATGTCAAATTTAACACCAATTAGTTGTATGATATATGTGAAATTTGACATTAAGTATACTAGTTAATTTGAAAATGATTTACTTATCCACCAAATTTTCGAATTGGAAAAGAAATGTTAATTCTAGATTATAATGAAAAACCAATAATTTTCTCCGCAAAAGGCTCGTTTTTTTTTTTTTTTTTTTTTTTGAATAATTGCATATCCCCTCATAAAGAGGCAGAAACTGCTGCTTCGAGTTCTTGAGAAAACTTGGCAGATCTGAACAATTTTAGGCAAAAAATTGAACAACAACCGAAGGGAAAAAAAATCTTTCTACAAGCTTACGATCATAGTGGAAAGGGCTTTAAAATAAGGAAATTGTAGATTTTTTTTCTCTCATGGGTGTGTTTTTGCTATTTTATTTTTTATTTTTGTTTTTCTTTACCATCCTTTGCTTTTCTTTATCATCCTATGCTTTTATGTTTTAGTTTTGTAAGACTTTTTTTCTTTTATTTTTAATAAGGTTTTCTCCTATTGGAAAAACAAAAACAAAAAAAAGCTTCATACAAGTGGGATAGTTTTTAATGTGATTTAGTAAATATATAGGTGGATATATCTCAATTGGTGAATCGAACCTTCCAACTCATTCGAGGCATCTACATTACCTAATCGCATCAGTTGTGCTGGTAGTACCGACCATGATACGTAATAAATATACTAAACAATTTAATTCGTAAATACAACATGTTTTATAAGGGCAATTAACATGAGAAAAAAAAGAAAGAAAGAAAGAAAGATGAAATTGAGAGAATAGCTAAAACATAATAGTTGATGATCACAGGATTTGGAGCTGAATACTTTGCCACAATGGAAGATGACCGGAGAAGTACTGTTGCTGACAAATCTTCTCTTGAGAGCTACAAAAGTGTTTTGACCTCAAAAAACACTGAAGATGCAATGGTGAGCCACATGAAATTTGTCTTATTTCTTTCTAGCGGTACGTACGGAACTAACTGTCTCTAGGTTTTGATCAGGTTAATTTGGCAAGTTGGGAACCGCGCTATGGCCGGTTCAGGTTCAATCATCCCTGGAAGGAGTACATAAAAATTGGAACATTAAGCCGGCAATGTGCCTACAAACTTGAAGCACTTAACAGCTACTTGAAATCTGATATACAGGCACGTATATATAAATATATATCTATATATAGATATATGAAATGTCTTAAATTTGACATCCGACAAGTCTGACGCCATTTATAACAATTTTCATTTCGTGTAGTACTTTAACACTCAACATTACAAGTGTTGGACTAATATTAGTGTTACACTCGAAAAAATAAGATGACGTTTGGTTCTTTTTTTTTTTAATTTATGTGTATATTTTGTGAGAAAAAATATCGTAATAAATCACGAATCATAATCTGAACTATGATACGAATTTTTACTCTAAACGCACCCGCACCCGAAAAGTTTTACATGAGATGGAAGTCTTTGGTTGGTCCGGGTACTCACAGGAGATATTTCCGTTAATTTAATATTATGTTGAAAATTAACTCCTCCGTACGTGTACGTACTAATTTGTGAAGTCTTTCTGTCTTCTTTTTCTGTGCATAATTTCATCCATATAAAAGTATTATTGACTAAAAGTATAATGATTTTGCATACATACTGCAGACGCCGGCTGAAATCAAAACCCATATGCGAGAGCCTTGCGTAATCATCTGCTCAGAATCCGGAAAACTCTTAAAGGAATTAGCGGGGACAATGAGAAAACCAATTAACCAATATTCTTCAATATCTAGTACTTGTTTTTCCAGATCTGACCTCTTGAAAACGGCTGCTGAGAGCCTCAAGACCTTATTGAAAGGACAATCCTGGTGGGAACAAGCTGTCGTCTTTGACGTAATACCAGCTGCGGCTGTCGCATTACAGCTGATTGAGGTCGTAACGTGCGCTGAGAAAATTGCCAAGGCCGTACATGAGTTGACTTCAACCGGAACTTTCGAGACGGAAGATACTATTGCGACGCCGACACCGGAACAACAACCGAACAACATGCGTCGCGAAGAAACCGTGGTCCCAGAAGCAGTCATTATGATTGGTGATGGATAGAATAAGACAAACAGCATGAGCAGTCATTATGATTGGTGATAAATAAAATATGACTGTGTTTGGTACGAAGATTCGTATCATGGTTCGAATTATAGTTCGTAAGTCGTTATAGTATTTTCTTTCACAGAAAATACACATAAATCGAGAATAATTCTGAATCTGTAAACTAAACGTTCACTAAGTCGTATGGCGTCAGCCTTTATATCACCGTCGTATGGTGTCAGTCATTATATTCTCTTAATCATACAACTAATTCTTAATATCACTGTCGTACTTGACCAAAGCTGAAGTGTAATGTTACGCTCATCTGTTTACTTTTACTTGTAATGTTTGTCGACGAATCTCATAGAAGGTTTGATCAGATCATAAGGAAATCAGAATAACCGTATTTATTACAATTTTGTAAATTCACCACAAATGTCAACCACGTAATTTCTTAACCATGTATATCATGAAAACCGTGCGCAGCCGTCCAAATGTGACAAAAACCAACGGAAAAATTCTAAGCCAAAAGCTAGATTAGCGGGCAATCCATGTACTTAATTAGTTAAAACGTATAGAAATTTTGAAGGCCAAGCTAAATCCGTATACCGTATTGTACTTCGGAAAACAACAAGAAGGACAATGAACACCAAAAGAACACACCAATAGAAGTCAACTTATTTAGGGCACGATTTTGTGCTTCTCATAAAGTTTTATAACGAGAAGCACAAGAAGCTATATTTACAGCTATTGCATGTTAAATTTTGGATGTTTTAAACTCAATAAAATCAATCCTTTTTGCCTTAAATACCAGAGTTACATATCTTTAAGTTTTATGCATTTCTGTTTCCATTTCCTGTTATAGTTCCTAATTTCATTATACGTGATCAAATGAAATTTATTGGAAATTGTAAAGCTTCTAATAAATCCACACTTAAAATCGTTTATCATACACAGAGATCCTAACTCTAGATCTCCATAATCTCATGGCATAATCATGGAGTTGATTCTAAATTACAAAGCAATCACATAATTGCATGAACTATCAAACTGCGTAGTAGCGAGGAAATTCATAATCCAAATTGTAATAAAATCACAAATTTTTATTCATTAATTTCTCGGGGTTTACAATGTATCTGTGCAAGGCATTTGAACAAAGTTCTAAGAAATGCTTTCCTAATTCTTATCTTCTAAAGCATTTCAACACGTGATTAAGAGTGTAAGATAAAGATTGAGGCCATGTTAGAGAAACAAGTGTTTCTGCACACTACAAGAAAAAGACCAATTAGCGACGACAAAAACTCGTAATGTTGTACGAATAGTTTTAGCAACAACTTGTCCTCAATCATTGTATATGGAAATATAGCGACAGACATATATCGTCACTAAAGGACCTGATTCTAGTAGTGGCACTAGATTTTGAAGTCTAAAAATGGCATATCGTGTTCAAATCAAACCTTCAATAAATCTAGAAAGGGTAGCTTCTAAGAGATCCAAACTGATACGAACTCCTTAAAACACTCCGACAAATTCTGGGAATGAAGAAAATCTAGAATTACAAGCTTGCTTGATGATTTAATGATGTCTACTTGCTTGAGGATGCCCAACCCCGCCCTTAAACCAGGCTGGTTTGGGCCCTAAAAGACAATGGGTCTGGTCATTCTAAGGCAAATTTAAAAAAAAAAAAAAAAAGAGAGAAATAGGTCAAGACTTGAGATGAATTAAAATTAATAGGCTAATAATTTACATAAGTTAATAAATAGGCTAAATTATGATATATTCAGATTTATCCACACATAAGATTCTAAAAATGTCCTTTCCACTAAAAAACCCTAACTCCTCTCTCTCTCTCACCGACCTTTGCTCTCTCTCTCTCTTCCCTCCGGCGCTCTCCGGCAAACTGTTTCTTCCCTCCGCCGCTCTCCCACGATCACTCTCTCTTTCCTTCGGTCCTCTAACGCGATCTGTCTCTCTTCCCTCTGCATCTCTCTCTCTCATCCCTCCTCCAATCTCAGATTCTCGTCTTTCATATTGGCCTATTCTCTACTATTTCCCAAAAAAATGAAAAACTTCAGGTCTCGCTTCAAAACCACTTTTGGGCTTGCAACATCCAACCCAATCCAGTTCGGAACTCTGCCATGCCAAGCTTGGCCCGGCCACTAAAGCAAAATGGGATATGTGAATAGTAACGTGCTTGGGTCAGCCCGTTTAGTATGGCCCAAACTTACAGCTCTAGACTGAATTAGTTTTTCAAAATTTAGAGAGAAAATATCGGAGGATTGCTAGAGAGAAAAGTTGGAGAAGATTGAAAGACAGAGAGAGAGGGGGTATACTTGCAGCCAGTGACAAATCCATTCAAGTGGGGCACTTGCCCCCACTCAAAGTTTTTGATTTCTCAATTTGGTCCCCATATCTCTCTAATTTTTGTATTTTCCTTTACTTAAATATATTTCTCTTAAAGTTGCCCCCACTTCATATTTAGATTATTTCATTTTTTTCCCTTTTCTTTGTACCATAGCCACCATTTTGGTTCACTTTCTTCCCGCAATTTTTTTCGTGCAATTTTATTTTTTAAATTTGTATAAAAGCTCCTTTTTATAATTTTTTTTTCTATTGACTTCAATTTTATAACAATCGATCTGAATATTAATGCTTGTAAATTATGTTGTTTGAACTTCTGGCCAGATTTCATAATTGATTTGATAAAAAAAAGAATGTTATCTTCATTTGTGCCCCCACTGAAAGAAAATTTTCGATCCGTCACTGTTTACATCCACAAATTTATTAGAGAGGAAACGCCACAGAAATTTTTTTTAAAAAAAAATAAAATAAAAATAAAAAAATCCGTCATCCATGCATTTTCTAAATTGGCATTCATGTTAACTCTGAAATTTAATACAATATCTAAAATATTCCTACTCTTTAGATTTGAAAAAAAAATCCATATACATTGATACAAATGGTAGTGAATTCATTATTATGGGCAGCCACCAGCCAGCTAGTTAATTCATCTTATCACAAATGTCACTAAGTTGATTCATATTATGAAGTACTTCAGATTAGATAAAAATTTGCCTTCATTTCAAATAGCATTACTAAGGCTTTGTTGGAGACGTCGTATTGATTACAAAAACTAGCATTACCATTCATGATCAGAACAAGCAGTAGATTATGATCATGTAAACTTCATCACGTTAATTTTCAGCCTTTTGTTACACGTGACAGATTTCTTTACATCTGTTGTCAGTTTACAGAGGACTTTGGTCCCTCCATGCAAAATGGCTCGCCACCTTTTTCATATATTCTCACACTCTCTTATATCCATTTTGCTTTTCTCAAACTACTTTGCAGAAGATATGGCATGCCCGAGTCTTGAAAGCCCCGGATCTTCCAAGAGTACTGTGAAGAGCTGGGCTCGGAATTTGTCGGTTGATCAGGCGGTCGAGATCGCGAGGAAAGTGAAGAAACATGGAAAAGACGACCCGAGAAGAGTTATTCACTCACTGAAAGTAGGTTTAGCACTCATGTTGATTTCCTTGTTCTACTACTTTCGACCTGGTTTTGGCGACGAAGCAATGTGGGCCGTCTTAACTGTGGTGGTGGTCTTTGAGTTCTCTGTTGGTATGTATAATGAAATAAATTTTGTATGCATGCGGCGCGTTTAAAATTCATTTTAAAATGATTTTTTTGTATGAAAATAAAAATGAAAACGTTTTCAATCTCAGATATATATCATTTTTAAAAATATATTTGATAGTTTTATCAAGAGATTGTTATTAGTATAAAAAAATTCATTAATGTCTCTCTCTGCTCGAGAGAGAAGAAAATGAAAAACGATTAAAAGTCGTCATTTTTCTCTCATTTTACACTAAACTAAAAAATCGTTTTCATTTTCGTGTTTGTCTTTATTGCGCCAAACGCTGAAAACGTTTTCATTTTTTTCTCGAAAAACGTGAAAAATAAAAGCCGGATCAATTCCAAATACGGCCATAAGTTCTTCATCTTCTTTTTTTTAAGGACAAAAATTATACATTATAATTTTTTTATTTATTTTCTTAATTTCCTTTTTTTTTTTCCCTTCCTTCCAGGAGCAACCCTAGGAAAAGGCGTGAATAGGATGTTGGCAACGTTGTTAGGTGGTACTCTTGGTGTTGGGGCCCATCATATAGCAACTCTTGGTAGAGAGACTGGAGAGCCCATTATTGTTGCCTTCCTCGTATTTTTTGTAGGTAAATATACAATTAGTTCAGACAAGTATACATGGCAGAAGAAATGGGGGAATTATGAGATCGAAGAATTGGGCTCTTGGTTCGTAAGAAAGATTGCATTAGAGGGATACCATTTTCAGAGAATTGATCGTATAAATATACTCATTTAATTTACAAAAGTGGTATCCTGTATATAATTTACACTCTCTTGGAGAATCACAAGTTTCCTGACGTGTAATTAAGAACTACTATATAGCAAACTTAAATATGATAAAATACCACTGATCACCTTCCTAATTGATTCGTAGTCTAAAAAAATAAAAACATAAAAAAAAAAAAAATCTCTGTTAAAAAAAAAGTATATGACAAAATTTGATGTGTAAGTGAGAGATGGCTGATTGGAGTCTAGATCAAGATCCGAACATGATAAAATGTTGTGGCTTACTTTCGGATAGTTATCACTCACCACTAGTCTTCTTTTGATCTCTTTAGATTTGTATCCCCCACCCCCAAAAAAAAAAAGAAAAAAAGAAAGAGTAGAGATATCTTTGGCATAGATTTATGAATAATAAAATTGATTTTTGACATGCAGCCGCAGTAGTGTCATTCCTGAAATTCTTTCCAAGTTTGAAGGCGAGATATGACTATGGGCTCACCATTTTCTTACTGACCTTTAGCTTGGTATCTGTCTCGGGCTACAAAGATCATCAGGTTATAGACATGGCTCGTAAGAGATTATTAACTATTATCATTGGGAGTGCCACAGCTATCGTTATTTGTATTTGCATTTGCCCTGTTTGGATTGGAGAAGATCTCCATAATTTGATCGTTGGCAACATAGAAAAGCTTGGTAACTTTTTACAAGGTATTAATTTATAAGTTGCATTTGACGCGTTTGGAACTCTTTTCAAAATATTTTTTTGTACGAAAATGAAAATAAAAACATTTTTAATTTCAGACATAAATCATTTTTAAAAATACGTTTGTTAGTTTTATTAAGAGATTGTTTTCAGTATAAAAAAACTCATTAATGTCTCTCTCTCTTTCTCTCTGCTCAAGAGAGGGGAAAACGAAAACAAAAAATAAAAAACGACTAAAAGTTGTTTTTCATTTCTCTCTTATTTTACACTAAACCAAAAAATCGTTTTCATTTCCGTTTTTTGTCTTTATTGTGCAAAACGCCGTTTTGAAAACGTTTTCATTTTTTCGTTTTCAGAAAACGTGAAAAACAAAAAGGGATTAATTCTAAACACGGGCATTAATTCCAAACACGACCATTAATTCATCTCTCTCTCTCTCTCTCTCTCTGTTTTTTTTTTTTTTTTTTGGGTTGTATTTCTAGTTTGGTTTTTACCGATCTTCACATGGCTAACTAAGTGAAGCAAACTTTACAGGGTTTGGAGATGAATACTTTCACATACCAGGGAATGGGCAGTCAACGAATAGTGAAAAATCATTTCTTGAGGAGTATAGAAGTGTTTTGACTACAAAAAGCAGTGAAGAAAATATGGTAGGGATTAATAATAAATATCAATTAATTTGTGTCAATTAATTTGTCTATTTTTTTCTTGTTTACGATTATTTTGTTTTGTTATTTTATTTTTTCGATTCAGGCAAAGAGTTAAAATATTTCAACCTAATTTTCAGGCTAATTTGGCAAGATGGGAGCCAAGGCATGGGCAGTTCAGCTTCCACCATCCATGGAAACATTACATCAAAGTTGGATTCCTAACTCGGCAATGTGCTTACAAGATCAAAGCTCTTAACGGATACATGAATTCCGAGATCCAGGTATATGCGTATCCAATAGAGTAACATTTTTTTTAAGCTACTAACTAATAACATGTTTAGTTCGCTGATCCGAGTTTTTAATTTGAGTTGAGATGTGGCTATATATAAGAATTTTTTACTGTAGCAAAACAGTTAGATGTGACTGTTTCTGAGAATTTTTTACTGTAACAAAACTCGAATCAGTGAAATGAACGGGATATAAATTTGCATCTTCTAGACTAGAACCCCATTTCAAACCAAGCTTCTCCTTCAAAATATTGTTTTTAATTGAAAAGGAAAAATACCAAGTACTTAGAAGGAAAAAAAAAAAAAAAGGAACCTTCGACGTATGAAAAAAAAAATTGACAAAACCAAATATGTTTGTACATACTATGTTCCTCTCCGCAACATATGAATGCCTGGTTGTCTAATTAAAATTCTTTTAGATAAAATCTAAGAGGTAAAAACGACCGACAAGATATATAAATCAGTAGATAGTTGCCCAATATACACAACTATGATTGAAACAGAACGACCCCTGAAAAATTAAATTGAACATTGCTATGAAAAGGAAGATAGACACGATCTTTATGCAGAAGAGTCGAGATGAAAATTCAGTCTCGAACCACAAGTCTATGTCACAACGAAAGTTTAGAAGTTTCATAAAGCGCAAAAACCCATCTTTTCTTAGTATCCATGGGATCTCATCAAGAGTTTTATTATTCAATATATAACAACATATATACTATATTTCCAAGATCATAAATAATTGTCATAAATTCCACTTTAAAGAAAAACTAATTGCTAACATAGCAGACAAACAGTCCTTAAAATAAATAGGTATAACCTATAACAGTAACACCACAACTGACTCTATTATAAGATGCAGCGTTCGAGTCCCACTATCCCAAGTTCAAAAACGAAAAGCAATCCTTGAAAAAGCATTTGCAGTTCCGCAACCCTACTGCATCCAAATAAACCCTAGTACCTACGGCCACCAAACCATTAGTATTACCTACCATCCAATCAAGAGGAGGAGGTTACCAAAAAGCTTTCTAATTATTGTACATGCGCTTGTTTAAAGCTCACTAGTCTCTCTAATATAACAACCTACAAAATATAGCTTTATTAGAAGCACAGAAGGATATTAATTTACCCTAAAAGATCATCTTATTTCCATCTGATCACCAAATCACCACCCAGCAACAAGAGATATTTGCATATTAGAAAGAAGAAATTTGAGCATTAAATTTCTCCTTCAAAGCCGTTAAACATAAAGATGCTGGAAAGCCATTAGAAAATTCCAATTGCAACTTCAACCCAGGTGGGGCGCACTCTTTAATTATGAGAGAGCCGGGACTCAACCCTGTTGAGTTGAGTTGGCTTGAGTCACATTTTCTATCAGTATATTGTAGGGGAATAGCTTTATCAGTATAGGTCAACTTTTTATTTTAGAGAATTGTTAATCAAACTGTATATTATTATCTGACATGATTTAATACGGTAGAAAATAGACAAATACCTTTTATAAGTGCTTGAGTTAGGATTTCTACTATTTACTCGGTAAAAATCTAGAGTACTCGTATACTTTTAAGAGTAAATTATGCAATATTCTCTTTAAAAAAAATATATATTTCGGGGTATTAACATAGAATGACTGCATTGGGCTTGTCCAGTTATAGTTAATTTTTTCGCTTGATCCATCTTCATGCCCTATTTAAAGTTCTTACCTTATTCTTATAGATCAATAAAATTTTAAGTTCTTGCCTTCAAGTACACGATTACACCTATTACCAAACTTTTATAAAAGAAATAAATTAATTAACAGCACACATATCAAACAAAACTTTCAATATTGTACTTGATTTGAACCAATCTTTGGCTTAAATTTTAAATTCTTGCAGACTCCAATTGAAATCCGGAGAAAAATCCAAGAACCCTGCACCAAAATTTGCACAGAATCTGGTAAAGCACTGAAGGAATTGGCAGCAGCAATGAAGAAAAGGATTCGATCATCGTCATTTAGCGCCCACATTACAAACTCTAAGAATGCTGCTGAAAACCTAAAATCATTGCTCAAAAGATACGAGTGGCAAGATCATGACGGCGATCTCCTTGACATAGTGCCTGGTGCTGCAGTAGCTTTAGTTCTAATTGATGTCGTGAAATGCATCGACGATATCGCAGAGACCGTGGTTGAACTATCTTCTGTTGCGCGTTTCAAAACTGAAGATGCCACGGTAGTGGCGCTAGAACAACCGCCGAGTTTACTGCACCGTGCAATAGTTCAGCCCCAGCTTGGTTCTGAAGGATCAGAACATTCTGTTAAATTGATGGATCTTCTCCAGAAGGCTTGCTAAAAGAAAAGGAAAATATCTCTGCAAATTCGGTAGTATAATGTCGGTTGTGCTACTTAATTAGGTAGGGTTCTCATATTGTTATGTACTGCTAGAAATTTGGGATAAACGAGAGGAAAATGTGTTTAATGAAATATTAATCTTTTTTTAAAGGACTACTAAATAAATGCTAGCCCCTATTCAGCAAATATGCTTTTTTTTAAATAATAATATTGGCACACACATGTTAATTCTCAAGATCAGAGATTATAAATTTATATTTATTAGTTAGATTTATAAATGTAGCCTTTTATACATATGTTAACGTTTTACTTATTAGTTGACGTTTGGTTCATGATTTTAGAATTATTATCGTTTTACGTGTGTTTTTTATGAAAGAAAAACACTGTAGAGAACCATGAATTATGATTCAGAATCATTGACGAATATAGGAAACAAACATCTCATAATGAGATGTTATGAGATATCAACCCCTCTAACTCATCATTCTCCAATAATGGTTTCTTAACATAACAAGATTGCTTTAATTCACTTGTCCAGAGGAGGGTTTTTTTTTTTTTGAATAATTGGATGGAGAGAATGGCATCAAAATCTGTAGGACATCTCAAACAGAGTTCAAGGACGTACTTCTTTTCTCATTAATTTGGGCGTTTTGAACATGCCTTATTTTAGAAGAAAAAATAGTTTGGCATTTCAATTTATTATTTTTTCTCTTTATAAAAAAGAACTTCCCCAAAAATTTAATTTTCTATCAAAACATTTCAACATCAACAATGTTTCGATCTATTTCATTGATTAAAACTCCCTAAAGGATTGGCATTCCATTTATGTCATTTTACACGTACATGTATATCATCTTACGAGAATAGAGTATGGTATAGATGTTTGGCAACTTTTTCAAAGATCAAGAGGACTAGTTCCTACTAGACATCAAAGATCAGGAGGTATAACTGAAGACCGATTAAGACGACTGGTTTGGGGAAATATTTTTCTAAAATTATCGTGCGCGCATCCATGTATATGTGTGTGATGCAAGAGTTTTTAAGAAATTACATTGAATTTGTAAAGTCAAAGAATTAAACCAAATTGCATATTAAGTTGTAAAAACCTCTAATAGGCTATGAGTTAAAGAAAATTTTTGATGTTAGAGAAAACAAAAGAAACAAAACTCACGCTGCGTTGGGGGAGAGGAATAAATGCTAGCACTTTGGCAGCCTTCCTTGTCACCCTACATTGAGAGGATTTCCAATATATATATATATTTATATATGCATGTGTGTATCTATGGGCGTCCTACGAATGGATCCGTGAACCTTTTGCTACTCTAGATGAATTCCTCATCAAACAACGATCAGATGGTCCATCAATTGTAATGACATGATCATCAGGTGCACCAATTATTATTTCCTGCAAAAAATCAACAATCACTTGTGGCAAATCTTCAGGTGTCACTCTAGGCTTGGGGCTCTTGAAATGGGCAAGAGATTCAAGCTCACAAACAGCCTCGGCGACTTTTTCCGTCCAAGAAACAACTTCCATCAAGAGAGAAGCCACAGCAGCAGCCGGAGTTATTTCCAGGATATCGGAATCTTTCCAAATCTGGCCCGACTTGAGCATGGTTTTGAGATTCTCGAGGGTATCTTTCGATTTTGTGATATGGGGTTGCGCCAGTGCTGATGATCTTATCATTTTCTTCATTGTGGATGCCAATTCCTTCAAGGCTTTGCCACATTCTGAGCTAATAATTTTGCATGGTTCCTGGATTTTGCTTCTGTCTTCTTGTGGTGTCTGTGTGCAACAAAAGACAAATAAATTAATTACTTACAAATCTGCAATACTCGCGTAACTAAGAATAATTGATATTGCATGCATGATACTTTGTAGTCAATTGTAAGTGTGTACGAAATGTTATACTATATGTGCTTGCAAATCATCATCATATATTTTTATTGATTCTGTCAAACTGTTTGATTAATGTAGTATGATTATGTTATTAATTTAAAAATATATAATGTAGCTTTGAAGATCAACTACAGTAGGCCTTATCAAATCATGAATCATGATAGAGCACACGATTATTTGTTGTTCAGTGTGAAATTTTGTATGTAAGATCCATAATAGAAGTTTTAGATGTTGGATCCTTAATCCAACGTTGGGTTTATATGTGAATAATTATGTGTTGCGGACTCTCATATAAGGTTAAACCCAATTAAAAGTGATCTACTAAGGTTTGGGTATTTTGGGTTTTAATGTATCTAATATGGTGTGAGCCTTTAATGTGTAGAGACTTAAAGGTAATTTCTATTTTTATGATGGGCTAAAATAAAAATACCAAAAGATAACAGAGAAGTTATCAATAAATGGCAGTTATGGTCCCCAGATCACATGTAAAATTTTCATTCATTCTGACATCTCATCATCAGAGAGAGTACAAAGAAAAAGTTAAAGGGTTCTCTAGGAAAACGTGTTGATCTGAAAGACAAACTGCACGACTCTAGTAAAAAATCAGTCAATATAGATTAAGATACGCTTCTGCTTACAGATTTATTAGTTCTTGAGGATCTGACATGAATGTTCTTGGCTTTTGGGTGATGGTTTTCACCAAATTATTAATTTCTAACATTAGAATCATACTTGAATCTCCGATTGAAGGTATCCGTGGAGTGCTTCGATCTTGTAGGCACATTGCCGAGAAAGATTAGAAACTTTCAGGTATTGTTTCCATGGATGACGGAATCTGAACTGACCATGACGTGGTTCCCATCTAGCCAAATTAGCCTGTAGAAGTATGAAATAAGAATTTATCAGTTGAAATTTACTTTAGTTAAATTTTTCAAAGGGTAGAAGAAGATGTATAGAGTGAAATAGAGATTAACACTGGCCATGGTTTCTTCATTGCTCTTTGAAGTGAGAACGCTTTTATATCCTTCAAGGAAAGACTTATCCCTTGAGTCCCCAGCGTAAGATTGTTGAAAGTATTCATCTGCGAATCCTGTGTACAAGTTGGTTTTGTAACTTGTAAGTGCGCATGTTTTTTGGCATAGTATGATATATGAGGACATCTCACTTCTATTTTATTGTTATATCCCTTATCGGGAGTGAAGAATATATTCCACCCGGATTTATATATATATATATATACACACACACACACACACATATTCGAAAGGGTAATTGAAACTTGAGCCCTCAGTGTTTCTTTCATGATTTAATTAGTACCTGAGTTGTTGGATTAAATATCTCGACAATTAAGCTTTAATTTATTATCTAATCGTAAAAAGGAATAAAATCATTTTGATACTCTTTAATATAATGCAACATCTTACAGGTATTTAATTGTTTTAATAATATTAAAACGGTGTCTACATTTAAAATCAGGCTTAGGGTACCAAAAACTACTGTTTTTATTCCTCCTGATCTTTGATTTCAGATTCTCTCTCTACATTTAAAAGAAAATTACCAATTATTTGTATTAGTTACCTTCTAAGAAATTTCCAAGCTTCTCCAAGTTCCCAACAACTAACTTGTGAAGCTCGACTCCGATCCATACGGGGCAGATGACAATGCAGACGATCACAGTAGTAAAGCAACCAGCCATGATTGTGGTAAGCCTTCTGAATGCCATTTGAATCACCTCGTCATCGCGATAGCCGGATACCGAGACCAAGCAGAAGGTCAATATGAATACCATTAGCCCGTAATCGTACCTCGCCTTCATTTGGGGTAAGAATCTTAAAAACGTTACTATTGCAGCTGCATATAAGAGACTTCTGTCATTAGTTGGATCTGATAAAGGTACCAACAAAAATATAAGCAAAGTGATGTGTTCCAAATATGATACTTTAAAAATTATTATGACATTAAGAAATTGTCGCGTCATTTGGTATTGGAAAAAAAAAATTGAATATTGCAAGAAGTTGGCACATGCATGTTTCCAAGCATTATTGATAAGATGAAATGGTTGATAAAGTTTAAAATAAGTAAATTATTTGTACCTATTATAAAGACAAAGATTGCAATGAGTATGGGCTCTCCTGTCTCTCCAGAAAGAGTCGCTAAACGATGAGCTCCAAGGCCAAGACCACCGGCCAGCAAAGTTGCCAAAATTCTATTCAAACCTCTTCCTAGTGTTGATCCTGAAATAATTATAAAGAAACACAGAAAAGAAATCAGATCAGTTAACTTGGAAACTTGATTTATGTAGGTATATTGTACTAGTGCTATATATATGTTAGTTCATTAAAATGATGTGCTCTATAATATCAGTTATTCGCTCTTGAAGTTTAAAAGAAAAAAAAAAAAAAAAGGAAAAAGCGGTAGATACCTGAAAAATTAATCTTACCTACGGAAAACTCAAACACAACAACAACGGTTAAAACAGCCCATATTGCATTAACGCCAAAACCATCATAGAGTGGTTTAAAGTAGTAGAATAGAGAGACCAATGTGATAGCTAAACCTACTTTTAAAGAATGAATAATCCTTCTCGGATCATCTTGTCCTAGTTTCTTTAGCTTCCTTGAAAACTCTACGACTTTTCCGGACATCCTCTCAAGTAAGGCCTTGAAGGCCTTGAAAACTCTTCTACCAAAACTGGGGCTAGTTCCAGAGGGCTCTTGATCTGAAGATGCCATTTTTTCACACTATAGAGCTATCGATGCAAAAGGGAAACAAAGTTATATAATACTGGTAAGTAATAAGTTTTAAGTGCAGCTATTTATATGTCAATGGAATGCGAGTTATAAATGTGAAAGGACGGTATAGTATTCCAATACAATGCACGTGATGAATGACAAGAAAAGACTAAAACATTATTGGTTTGCTGAGCATATCTGTACTTATGCGTAAGTGTTAATAAAATAACTCCATCTTAATAAGACTGATTCTTAAATAAGTTATAAAACGTTTGGTTCATGTATTTAGAATCATGATTCAGAATTATTCTTGATTTATGTGTATTTTTTTGAGAAAAAATACTGTAGCGAGCCACGAACTATGATCCGACTATGACACGAATCTACCAACTAATTTTGCACACTCACAAACAACATTCATTTTTGGAGCTTTTCAATTAACGATGAGAGAGAGAGAAAGATGTGTGTGTGTATGTATATATATTAATGAGACATCACGTGACCGAAGTAGACAGAGACAGGGGCATTCTCCTGTCGATGGTCATAGCAAGAGTCAAAATGAGGCAAGCCATACTTACGCGGTGTTTAAAATATGAGAACTATAATTCTATTTCTTTGGTTTACGAGTTTTGAGGAATTACAGATCACAAATGAATATTAAATATTGTACATATGTAATATTTTTTATTTTTTATGGAAAAAAAAAGTCCGGAATAGTATACCTATTAAGTGTTATTATAGGGATTCTTCAGACACTGACAGGAATGTTCGTTGAAGGCCCTACGATAAGGAGCGGGTCACCCAAATCCTACTAAATGTGTTAATGATAAGGATAAATAGGGCGGTTTTATACACTCTAAATCAAGTATTTATATGTAATATTTGTTTCATGTTGTAATTAATTACTTCCCAAACCCAGTGATAAACGGAGAGTTTAACATTAGTTCTCAAAGGGATGGAGATAGTTACGATCTTGAGATCTTGTGTTGGTTTAATGAAGCTTGGCAAAAGGATAACGGTCATAGAATATTCTTCATCGCCTTCAAGATAAGGTTGAGCCAATTATTTTGGCATGTGAATACAATATTAGAAATTTTTGGAGGAATAGGCCGTATTCCATTAAAACTTCATTAAAAAAAAAAAAAAAAAAAAACCTGCGGGTAGATTGGCGGGCATTTGAGCTAGGGTTTCTGTCGTTGATTTCGCAGAGGTTCTGCGAGAAATCTATCAATTGAACGAGAAGAGCAATTCATTTTTTTTATTTTAATAGAACATGAAACCTTTCAGATTTCTGCGATCACTGCAAAACAATTGGCCACTCTATTGAGAGAGAACACATCGTACCAAATACAAGTAGGGTCCATCCAATCACAGTACGAGAGAAGCCACCAACGATCAGATCATTGAAAATCAAGAAAAGCAAGATCTCTCACTGATGAGATTGGAGATTTCAGAAGTTGGGAAGTCAAAATACGCGGCCTTGGCCGGTTCGGGTCTATTAAGGGAAAGCCAACATTGGTGGTTCATTGCGGGAGGCAGTTTGATGATAGGTTCCAACGTACCTAGTTAGAATTGTGTTAGCTTTCTCATCATAATGGTTTTTACTCGAGAAAAAAAAAAAAAAAAAAAAAAGCATACATGTGAATGTGCTTAGCGGATTTGAAATACCAAAGAGTTGTTTCTCCTTTTTGTTTTTTTTTTTTTGCTGGAAATTAACTTCTTTGAGGAAGGCGCAATACCAAAAAAAAAAAAATCACATACTACAATTTCAAGCAGAGTTCAAGCATGTAATTCTTTTCTTATTTGGGAGTTTCGAACATGTTTTATATTTTTAGTAGAAAAAAAGAGGTTTGGCATTTCAATTTTTATTATTTTTTGCTTTAAAAAACAATTCTCCTAAAAAAACTTCTACTCAAATTATTTATTAACACCATCCTGTACATCTCATTGGCCAGTCAAACTAGCAAAAGGACTAGTTTAGCAACTTTTTCAAAGATCGAGAGTACTAGCTCATACTAGACATCAAAGATCAAAGAGATATATGGTCAAATCATATCACTAAAACTTGAGAAAATTTTGCAAAATATCATATTGCGCGCGCACACATGTATGTGTGTGCGTGGTTCAAGAAATTTTAAAGCATTACATCTACTAAGCTTCGAGTCGAAACTGCAAAAATTTGAAAGTTACAGGAAACGGATGAAACAAAACTCACCCCACCATGGAGGAGAGAAAAAAAATTACCCCTTGCAATCCTAATTGTCACCCCATATTGGGAGGATTTCCAAGTTATAAATATATATTTTTGTGTGTGTGTGAGTGTGTGTATCTCTACTCCTACAAATGGATCCGCGAACCTTCTGCTACGCTAGATGGATTTCTCATCAAATATTGATCAGATGGTCCATCATTAACTGTAATCACATGGTCATCAGGTGCACCAATTATAGCTCCCTGCTGATTATCATCCATCACTTGTGGCGGATCTTCTGGTGTGACTCTAGGCTTGGGGCTCTTGAAATGGGCGAGAGATTCAAGCTCACGAACAGCCTCCGCGATATTTTCAGTGCAAGAAACAACTTCCATCAAGAGAGAAGCCACGGCAGCAGCCGGAGTTATCTCCAGGATATCGGAATCTTTCCAAATCTGGCCCGACTTGAGCATCGTTTTGAGATTCTCGATGGCAACTTTTGATTTCGCGATATGGGGTTCGGCCAGTGCTGATGATCTTCTCATTTTCTTCATCGTGGATGCCAATTCCTTCAGGGCTTTGCCGCATTCCGAGCTAATAATTTTGCATGGTTCCTGGATTTTGCTTCTATCTTCTTGGGGTGTCTGTTTGTAATAAAAGACAAATAAATTAAGTATCAAATCCGTGATATTTACGTAGTTAAGATCATAAATATTGTGTGATACTATGAAGACAATTGTGAGTATGTACAACAAGTGCTTATATGTTAATAAATTGTCGTATGTGCTTCTAAATCAATATCGTATTTTTATAGATTCGATCAAGCTGTTTGATAAATCTAATTTGATTATGATAATATCAAATTATGATAAGTATATGATCATTAGTTGACATTGTTGTTCAGTATGAAATTTGGTATATAAGATTTTATAAATAGGAATTCTAAAATCATACTTGAGTCTCAGGTTGAAGGTATCCGTGGAGTGCTTCGATCTTGTAGGCGCATTGTCGAGCAAGATTGGAAACTTTCAGATATTGTTTCCATGGATGATTGAATCTGAACTGACCATGACGCGGTTCCCATCTAGCTAAATTGGCCTGTAGAAGTAATGAAAATAAATATTTATCATTTGGAATTCACTTTACTAAATTTTTATTGAAGAAAAGAAGAAAGAGCGAACAAGAGCCCTAACGACACCAACCATGTTTTCTTCATTGCCTTTTGAAGTGAGAACACTTTTATATCCTTCAAGAAATGACTTGTCCCTGGAGTCCTCAGCCTCAGATAGTTGAAAGTATTCACCAGCAAATCCTGTAAACAAATTTGTTTATAACTTGTTCGCATGTTTTATGATAGCAAGTAAAATATAGACTAAAGAGTGCATATCTTACAATTTAAGGAGATCAATATTTTATTTTATTGTTTATATCCTAATCAGGAAAGAATCATATATATATGATCCCCCGTATATATCTATATAATATATTATCTCTAGAAAACGGTAATTAAATTGAAACTTGTCCCTACACTGTTACTTTCATTTAATTAGTACCTATGTTGAATTAAATAATTGACCATTAACCTTTTATTAGATGTCAATCTAGTTATGATGTGGTAATCTTCCTAATACCAGTTTCTCGATCTTTATATTTAAAAAAAAAATCCCAATTATTTTGATTAGTACCTTCTAAGAAATTTCCAAGCTTCTCCAAGTTTCCAGCAACCACCTTGTGAAGCTCAACTCCGATCCATACGGGGCAGATGAAAGTGCACACGATCACGGTAGTGATGCTACCGGTCGTGATTGTGGTAAGCCTTCTAAATGCCGTTTTAATCACCTCGTCATCGCGATACCCAGACACTGACACCAAGCAGAAGGTCAATATGAACATCATCAGCCCGTAGTCGTACCGCACCTTCATTTGGGGTAAGAATCTTAAAAACGTTACTATTGCAGCTGCATATAAAAGAGACTTATGTCGTTAATTTGTTGGCTTTGATCATAAGGTACGAACAATAACATAAGCAAAGTGATCATGTGATTCAAAAATGATCACTTGGTTTCCAAGAAGTTGGCACATGCATGCCCTCAATAATCATGAAATTATTAGTAAGTTTAAGGCCTCATTTATTTCACCGATTCGAGTTTACAATTTGAGTTTTGTTACAATAAAAAGTTCTCATAAATAATCACATTTAACTTTTTTACTACAGTAAAAAGTTTTTACATAAAGTCACATCTCAACTCGAATTAAAAACTCGAATCAGCAAACTAAACGGCCATAAAATTATAAGTAAATTATTTGTACCTATTACAAAGACAAAGACTGCAATGAGTATGGGCTCTCCTGTCTCTCCAGAAAGAGTCGCTAAACGATGAGTTCCAAGGCCAAGACCACCGGCCAGCAAAGTTGCCAACATTCTATTCAAACCTCTTCCAAGTGTTGCTCCTGAAATAATTATAAGGAAACAAAGAAAAGAAATCTGGTCAGTTAACTAGAAAACTTTGATTCAAAAGCAGCTAGCACTAGTACTCTACAATGTTGCATGTATATATATATATATATCTAGTGGTTTCAGATCGTCGCATAATACGAGTGCCAATTTAGTTGGGATGTGCCTTTCGATATTTATTATTCGATCCCAAATTTAAAAAAAATAAAAAAAAAATGTGGTAGATACCCAGAAATTCTTACATACCACTCAAATTTAAAAAAAAAATAAAAAAAAAATGTGGTAGATACCCAGAAATTCTTACATACCTACAGAAAACTCAAACACAACAACAACGGTTAAAACAGCCCATATGGCATTAACGCCAAAGCCATCATAGAGTGGTTTGAAGTAGTAGAATAAGGAGACCAATGTTATAGCTAGACCTACTTTCAAAGAATGAATAATCCTTCTCGGGTCATCTTGTCCTAGTTTCTTTAGTTTCCTTGAGAACTCTACTACTTTTCCCAACATCTTCTCAGCCAAGGCCTTGAAGAGCCCGTCACTACTACTATAAGAGCTAGTTCCTGAGTTCTCTTGGTCTGAAGATGCCATTTTTTCACACTCCAGAGCTAGCTATTGAAAGGCAAAACAAAAAAAAAAAAAAAAAAAAGTTTTGGACGTATAATATTGCTGGTTATAAGTTATAACTTTCAGTACATGCAAGCTATTTATATAGCAATGAAATGCAGTTATCAGTGTGAATGGTCATCTGGGTAAGAAAACAATAATATTAATATAACAGTACTATATTCCAATTCAATGCACGTGATGAATAACAAGAAAAGACTAAAAAAAAAATGTCGCTTTTCTGATAATATATCTGTACGGATGTATAAACATCCAATTTTGCATACTCACAAACATCTGGAGCTTCTTTCCATTATTAACGATGTGATAGAGAGAGAAAGGGACTGAAGCAGACGGGGGAATCTCCAACGGAGTCATTGCAAGAGTCAAATGAGGCAAGCTACGCTCACACGGTATTCAGGATATGAGGGCTATCATTCTTGGTTTACGAGTTTTGTGAAATTGAAGATCATAAATCAAATCTTATGCAAAATATATATATATATATATATAAATTTGTAATATTTAAATCAGCTTCATGTTTCATAATTAACAATTTTTTAAACCCAGTAGTAACCACAAAGTTCAACAATAGTGCTCAGATTAGTACTTTGGACATAATTATCACCGATATTGTTGTATAGACTGTACTGTAAGAATTCGTATTTGTCTCATTGCCTGATCAATTAGGCTGAAAGTTTTTGTCCATAGTCATCAGACCATCTCTAACGATCCAGAAGTCATGTTAATGCTATATTTAGGATGCAACAAAGTTCATATGATACTTAACATTATCCACTAGTTTTATGTTGTAAATGCTAAAGAAAATACCATATCAATATCTATTCTAGATTTAAATCACTTGTCTAATTTCAGTGTATCAATTGGTGTCTAATCAATCAATTGTGTCATGTTATTTAAAAAATTTGAAATACCTTTTGACTACGTACTTAAATGTTTAAATTTAATAACATGTCATAATGTAACTCATTAGACACCAATTGAAACACCAAAAATTAGACAACTAACTATTCTAATTCATTGCTTTTGAAGAAATCATTTTTTCCCGTAGATTTTAATAAGTGACAGTCAATCAAGCTTCGCATGTTTATACCCAATAGAGTACATCTTGTGTTTTTCCCATTTTCCTTTGATTTATTTTCCTTTTCTCTAGGTTCTAGATGTTCTGCGTTTCTTTGTGATATGTTGGACTTTTTTATGATTTTTTTTTTTTTTTTGTGTTGAACTCTTGTATTTTTCTTTCTTTCCTTATTATTATTATTCTTATGTTTAACTTGAGGGTGATGGATTTGAAATATTCTAAACCTCAACATTGGGTGAGGGATGAATTTACTGTAAGCGCTAAGTGTGAAACCACAGACGTTTGTATTTAATTTATTGTATTTTCTTTTAATTATATTGAGGGGGGCTTATAGATTGACGAGTGTTCGAGTAGGTTGGAGTCGAACTCATATTATCTTTCTAATTTTAATGTTCAAATAATGTCTAATTAATCACATTATTTAAAAATTTTAAATGATTTTTTATCTCACTTTTCCATATTGTGATGTTTGAATTCCTTACATGATATGGCCTAATATTACGTCGGTCCGTCACTCAAAAGTTTTAAGGTCAAATGAATTGATTATCTATGTGTTGATGTATAATTTTTTTTTAATTGTCATAAAATATCTAATGTACACATAAAAATTACATAATAAAAAAATGTATTTGTCATTTCAGCCTATCGTACTCATTTATAATTTCACTATAGTGAACCATGAATCATGATTCGAATCGGGATACAAATTTCCCAACCAAACAACCCCTTAAAGATTCTTGAAGCATGGTTTGGGTCCACGTATCTTACTTTAGGTCATATAGCGAGATATTTGGATCAGGTTTCCACCTTAAAAGTTTTCAGGTACCAGCGAGCTTCTACTTTTTCTTCCTTACATCTACAATATTGTTCTTGATTTAATTCGATAGCTAACGTTAAAGTTGTTAGGATTTTTGTTAATTAGTTGGCAATTGTTTGTAAAAATTTAAAAACTGGTGCAAATGGTTTTTGGCGTTTGTGCACAGCCGTGGAGATTTTATCTTTGTATTTCGCTCCGGATTTGGATGGTTGACATCAGTATTAGGATGATTCCTTCCATAGAAGAAGGCATGCATTTTGGGAATGTAATCTCAGGAGGTTGATTTTAGTTATTTGATTGGCTCTATCTTTAGAAAGTATTTTTGGGGATGTAATTGATTGTGTAGGCTGTCATCGTTGAGAAAAAAGATGTGCAGAGTGTGGCTGATTTGAAAATTCTGTGGGGTGAGTGTTTTCCAGTGAGAGGGTGATGAACGTGTATGGTTTTGGGGAGAATACAACCTGCAGAAAAGTAGTGCTTCTGTGATGCCTAATTGGTAATTGAAAGATTTGGCTTTCGGGAGAAGCTTGCATCGCTTTCGGGAGAAAGCTTTTGGAGTCGAGTGGTGCTCACTAGACAAAGTCAGTAAGAGGATTCTTCACAACGACGACTACGGTAAAGAGGGAGTCTTTGAGTGTGTAAGACCGATTGGTGATTATAAATCTTTGAACTTAGTAGATTGTTCACTGTCTAAACGTGGCCCCGTAAATGTAGGTGTGCGCACCGAACTGTGATATCATTTTTAGTGTTCTTTAATTTTCCCCTGCATTACTTTTTGTTTCTGAACGTTTTCAATTCAATGTCCATTGATCATCTTAGAACTTAATAGTTAATTGCCGGTGTTGCTAAAAGTGTTATAACACAACATACCTGAAAATCAGACCTAACAAAAGTTTAAATGTTGGCAACATTTATTGGACTAAGTACATGGATCACACTTTAGTGAACATGACCTCATCTAGAAAACTTAAATAAATTACAAAATATATTCCATTTATTTAGTCTTTCTGATAATGAATATTATCGTTTTTCTCGAATAATGAATATTATATTTTAGACACCACGTTATATTCCCTTTGTCTATAATCAGATTCTTTCTTGAATATCTACCGGACATTTTGTTCATTAAACGCGTCTTTTTTTTTATTATTATTACTTATATTGTACTGGAGGCGTCTTTCGAAGTATGCTTGCCTTTTCTACAATTCAATAATAATTAGAGCATCCCGATACAGGTAGAAATTAAATTAAAGAACACCTCTTAATAAGTACACTAAATTTGTATAATTTTAGGACATATTAGTCTTGATACTACTTTGGAACCAATAACATATGTTAATGAATTATGACATGTAGCAAAATTTGGACTCACCAATCTATTTTTTGTGTCTCAATTGGTGTCTAACCAATCAAATTATAACATGATATTTAATAGATCTAAATATGAAAGCAAAGAAAAGTTCGCTAACAAGATATTTCAATTTTTTAAATGATGTGACACAATTTGATTGATTAGACACCATTCTAGACACCGAAATTGGACAAGTAATTTAAATTTGCACTTATTTTTTCCACTAGAAAATATTTTTTATTTCTAAATTTGCTCTTCCTATAAACGTACGGTCTTTGAGAAACTTACATTGAAATAAAAAATTGAATTAGTATCTTGTTTCGCGTGTATGGTATTAATTAAAGCACATTATAAAATTTATCTATCATATATTTTTAACATTTTACCATTGCAGCATGGCAAATATGGCATTAAGGTGACTCTTTCATTATCTATGGT
>NW_010357673.1:0-14595 GCF_000414095.1 Morus notabilis
TAGGTCCCCAAACGAAGCTAATTTGGGTTCTCCTCAAAATCAGGGTCAACACATGGTTTTTCAGGCAAAACATGGTCAAACCCAGTGCACACCGGTCAACTGGTGACAGCGCAGTGCAACACCCCCAGTCGACCGGTGGTGTGCACTTCGGTCGACTGCATAGGTCGACCTGATGTAATGCAGACCGGTTAACCGCATAGGTCGACCGGTGGAATCAGGGAAGGATGGCCAGAAGGGCCGATCCGAAGAAAATCAATGGAAAACCTGCAAATCCAAGTCCCAAATCGAAATATCTCAAAGGAAAACCACTATATCCGAGTTCTAAGTTCTAAATCAAGTCCAAACAACCCAAGATCTCCAATTTCTACCATAGTTTTACTCAAAATCTATTTCGAACCAAAATAAGTTTCTAAATCTGAAAATCCGAGTTTTAAGAAAGGTTTTTCAGAAATCTTACATCGAATCCTTTTCTTGGCGTTGAAAACTTCTTGAAATCCTTCTTGGTTCGAAATTTGGTTGATTTGAGACAAAAACGGGAGAGAGAAAGAGAGAGTGAGAACGAGAGTGAAGAGAGAGAATGAGAGAGAGTGTGCTCGAGAAGGAAAAAGGAAAAGGAAGAAAAGAAAAGGAAAGAAAAAGAAAAAGGAAAAGAAAAAAGACAGGTGTCGCAGTTATTAAAATGACAGTCCAGAAATGTGCCCATACACACTTCTGGATAAAAATGTAAATAATGAGAATATTTAAATACCTTGAAATTATTTAAATTTACACATCAGAAACATTTATTAATCAATAATTAATTAATTAAACCAGATTAGGCACACTAATAAATCTTAATTACCTCAATTAATCTTGTTTAATTCTTCGGGATGTTACAGATAGAAGAAGAAAAAGACAAAAAGCACTACTGTGGACATGCTAGTGGTCAGTTCAAAGAATAAGAAAAGCACTATCACACCATCTACAAGGAGATTCTTGCGGTAAAGTATGGAATTCAAAATTTTGATTTTATCTCAGAGGATTCAATTTTGAGGTCCGTATGAATAATTCATCTTTTCCTAAGGTCCTTGATTTTAAAAAAACTCCTTCATGATCCGTAATTACTCAGACTTAATCAAGTCCAAAGAACCACTAGATCAAAATATCTCAAAGGAAAACCACTAGATCCAGGTTCTAAGTACTGAATCAAGTCCAAAGAACCCAAGATCTCCAATTTCTACCATAGTTTTACTCAAAATCCATCAAAATCCATTTCGAACCAAAATAAGTTTCTAAATCTGAAAATTCGAGTTTCAAGAAAGGTTTTTCAGAAATCTTACCTCGAATCCTTCTCTTCGTGTTGAAAACTTCTTGAAATCCTTCTTGGTTCAAAATTTGGTTGATTTAAGACAAAAACGGGAGAGAGAAAGAGAGAGTGAGAACGAGAGTGAAGAGAGAGAATGAGAGAGTGTGTGTTCGAAGGAAAAAGGAAAAGAAAGAAAAGAAAAAAGACAGGTGTCACAGTTATTAAAATGACAGTCCAGCAATGTGCCCATACACACTTCTGGATAAAAATGTAAATAATGAGAATTTTTAAATACCTTGGAATTATTTAAATTTACACATCAGAAACATTTATTAATCAATAATTAATTAATTAAATCAGATTAGGCACGCTAATAAATCTTAATTACCTCAATTAATCTTGTTTAATTCTTCGGGGTGTTACAGATAGAAGAAGAAAAAGACAAGAAGCACTATTGTGGACATGCTAGTGGTCAGTTCAAAGAATGAGGAAAGCACTATCACACCATCTACAAGGAGATTCTTGTGGTAAAGTATGGAATTCAAAATTTTGATTTTATCTCAGAGGATTCAATTTTGTGGTCCGTATGAATAATTCATCTTTTCATACGGTCCTTGATTTTAAAAATAAAATCCTTCCTGATCTGCAATTACTCAGACTTAAACATTGGTTTGTAAGATATGACTTTTCTGTCAAGCATATAACATGCCATCACAACCTCATCCCTAATTTTCTAACTCGACCAAAATCAGTCCAAATCATCACCCCTTGTAAAACTTTTCCTCTCATTCTCATGGCTACCAATATCCACACACCACTATGTTTTCCTGTAAATTCAGACCATCATTTTCCTCCTGGCCTAGATAGTTCAGCCAAACCTGACCAAACCCAACACTATGCCAAAACCCATCTTTTCTACTACCTAACCAAAGTCTGTGACAGAACCAAAAACCCTCATGCCAAGTTCCTGTACAATACAGAACAGCCATACCTTGCCCTTTACCATCTTCATTCTTTTGGTGAAGTTATTGCAGATGATATTTGGTACCTATGGTGCCAAACAGCTCTGTACAAGACCACCCTAAATTGTCCACTCATGCATCTACACACACACCTCAATGACCCCAACACCGGAGGATTGACTTTGTGGCAGCTTCTGAAGATGTTTAATCCACTCATATGGTGGAGAAAGGAAGTTTCGAGACTCCTCCAGTGATACAGAATCTAGACCTTCTCTTCAGCAGAGGTCCCACCGGTGCACACCATCTTCTTTTTACACTGTCCATACCTACTCAACTCAGAAACACAAGGGCTATACACACAACATGTTGTATACACCTGGTATACTGGCTTTGCTTATCCCAATTCACTGGAAGACATCACAGATCACCTTGCTAAAGTACTGTACAGAGAAAATGGACACCAGCCAAAGCCTGCTTTACAACCATGTATCAGTTATGCAATAGCTCCACCCACTGAGATCTATGGACCGTACAACATTTTTATTGTCAATAACAGTCGATACTTTGAAGAAGGAAATGCAATGAGCTCCATTCCAACACCATCATTACTCCAGAACACACAGAGTCAACAGGATTACGACCCAACACTATTATAAGATTCTCAGGACCCAGATTATGACTCATCACCCAACAAACGACAACGACCGTGGTATCATCATGAGCATGGTTCAGTAAATTCTGACTCATCAGATTACATAATCCCACTACAACTTGTCTCCTAGCTGAAAAAGACTATTCTCCAGCTGTCATCTTTTGCATGGGACCCAAGTTTTATCCTGAGATCTTATCATGTATAAAAGTTTATTTGTCCTTTCAAGATAAGTCAAAAGTAAGATAGTATGTCTGCCACTTTGTCAAGCGTGGTCTCGTCTTTTGTAAAATAAGTCATAAGTGGAATAGTGTGTCATCCATTTTGTCAAAAGTACTTTCGTCATTTGTAAAATAAGTCAAAAAGCTAAAAGTGTAAATCTTATCTTGTCGGACAAGATCAGAGTCTTGTGAAGCTAGTCTCAGCTATATAAAGTGAGGCATTTTTCTAAGTTTGGCAGAGGTCCTCCAACCCAGAGAACTTTGTAAAAAATTTTGATCTGAAATAAGATCATGAGTTTCTAAATTCCTGTTCTTCCTCTCTGAAATTCTAAATTCCCTTCTTTATATTATAATCGTTCTCATCCTAACTAGTATGCTATGTGCTTGCCTCTAATGGAGGATCCTGCACATCAGAAAGTTTAAGCCTAAAATCGTTGCTACGACCTCCATAACCATAAATGCTTAAGCACCTGTAGTACTAAGTCAAATGCCATGGTGGACGCAGTGACTATACAATGATACAAATTCTTGGTTTCTATGGTTTTTAGAGCTCTCGTCAAAATCTATTTACTAGTATCCTAGGTTAGAAAGGTATACCTAGAATAATGGGGATCATAAAAATTTAGCTTTTAAAAGTAGAAGACTGACTGAAATTTACACTATTACTATCATAAAACTATACATTAACATCAATAATTATGTTCATAAACCACGAGTCCGTAAATTTGCGTGCCCGATGCATTATTTTGACATTATTACCGATATAACACTATAAGGTCAACAATGTGTCTTGAAATTATAATAAAAGTGGATTAGTCCGCATTAATGGGTAAAAGTTAAGGGTGTTAATCATGTTAGAAAACATCAACTCAAGCACGACATGTTTATTAAACGTGTTAAAAATGTCAATTCAAACATTATTCATTTATTAATCGTATTAATCATGTCAACTTGTATAACCCGTTTAAATTAATACATTGAATAAATAATTAGTATAATAATGACTTATTTAACACAATAAAGACACGTTTAACATGTTTATTGGTCAATTTATTTTTTCTTTAAGAAACTCAACCCATTTATTCATCGTGTTAATCGTGTCAACCTGATTATGACTCAAACCCATTTATAGTAAACTCAAATCCGCTAATTTCATGCGAGTTTCGAGTCGTGTCATCATGTCACTATTCGGATTGTCAACCCTAGTAAAAGTAGACTTTAATTTAAATTTATCTAGTTGGGTGATGTCAAATCAGATGGTAAGTGCCGATGGTTTTTTGGAAGAAGGAGATAGATAGTTTTGAGTAAGGTTTTTTTTTAAAGGTGTGATTTGATTGAATTTTAAAAAGGATTAATTTGATCTAGAAACTTAATAAAGAAAAAGAGAAGAGAAAAAAAAAAAGTATAAAGAGGTTAAAATTTTGATGGTGTTTCATTTGGAGGTCACAATCCGGTTCACTGGGCAATGCTGTTACACTTACTTTATAAGCTTCGCTTCTAAATCGTTTGATTTAATCCATATGGTTTGGAAGACATACAATTTCCTATAGAGAACTAAGCAATGATTAGGAAAAACAATGTTCATTCTTCTTCTTGTCTAAAAAAACATACAATTACAGAATCATGCAAGTCTTGAAAAGAGGCCAATCACATAACCCATCATTCTTTGTTTGATACTTTTGAGTTGTTCATGAGTTAAAAAAGTGCAAGAACAAAGTTGTGACAAAGTTCATTTCCAATGCCAAAATCATGGGTTTTTCTCATCTGTCTTGGGAGATGTTAAAGGGAACAAAGTAAGCAACTCTGGTTCAGCGTATCCTGGTGGTCTACCCTTAGGTGATGGGTGCAAGTAAAATCTCCTTTCTTTAATGGCTCTCTCTTCCTCTTGGCTGTTCAACACACATTCCATTCCGGATTCACCTTTCTTATTGCTCTCTTCTATGGTCAGATTTGACATTATTGTTGAGGGAGTCCCCAATGGGCTTGATAGGAAATTTGGGCCCACTTGGGAGGGTGACAAGGCCTGGTTCTTCTCAGTGGGTGAAGAAGGTGGCCTGAAATGTAAAGTGGGCTTGACTATCTCAAGCTTGGGCCTCATGTAATGCCTTCTCTCGTGGAGTTTGGGCTTTGTTGTTGTTGTTGTTGTTGTTGGCGGCGGTGGTGTTGAGGTCTGCCTCTTTGGGCCCGTTATCTTGTTGCCTGTTGCAGGGATCTCTTGTTGGGCTACATTATTGGGCTCTGATGGGCCTGTCAGTCTCTGCACAACCTCTCTGAAAGAGTTTGTGTCTGTCTGTACAAATGTGGTCAAGGGTTTGCAACCAGCCGTGACTTGGGTCAATGCTGGTTTTTCCATGATGTTTAATTTATTGAAATCATTTGGAGAAGACTCTTTCCAATATGTTGAGGCTTTGGACCTAAATAAAATAATATAAACAATACGAGATTTGGAGCATTAAATTTCATTGCGGAAAAGTAGAAGAATAATGTTGGATCTCCACTAATCACTATTGGTTTTGGATCTAATTAACATTTTTACGTCATAATGTATGATTAGACCAAAATCTAGCAAGTGATGTGATTAGACCAAAATTCCTGTTTAAACTGGGTTATTCTTTTTAAGAAGCATTAATTACTTCGCTATTTAGAAGTTAGAAATTTGTTGAATTTTATGTCAACTAATTGTTGTTTCTTTTATTATTTTTATTTTTATAATCAGCAGTCTTTATCAATTGAAAGTTGAGAGAGGCATCAGTGACGGTTTAAACTCATAGGACCTTTTGAAATATCACCACACACATTATTACTCAGTTTTTTAAAAAATAAATAAAATGATAGCCAAATAATCATAAAAAGCTTTCCTCAAAAAAGAAAAAAAAGAAATCACAGGAACCAATAATCTTATCTAAGATTGCATGGCACGAAAATGAATTAATTCGAATGCTTGGTTTGGACTTCAGATACTAGGCTTTAATTATAGCCATATCAATTAAATTAGCAAAACAATTTATAATTAGAGGCATTATTGAAAATTAAAAAATAAAAAAATATCGCAAATAGGAAAGTGCTAAATAAAGTTTGAAGCTTTATTCTCAAAGTAGGAAGAAGAACCATGAAGGAATAGGATTTATGGGCATCTTGATAATCACTGATTCACAAAATTAATACAAAACATGATTATAAATTAGCAAAACCATTTACAATTAATGAGATGAAACAACTAACTACACCTTCAAACTTAAAAGTCTATTTCTGCAATTTCCTTCTTTTTTTTTTTTTCAAAAGGATATTTCTGCAATTTTCGCATTCTTATTGTTAGTTAACTTATCTTAATTTGAATGACAAAAGCAACATCATTTATTATAGCTCAAATTCCCCTATCAAGATTTTGTTTTTTGATTTTTTTTTTTTTTTTTTTTACAAAATAATTAATTAAAGAACAAGTTCTGAACATACCTCAAAGACCCTCTATTGAATTTGCATCAAATCTGGATTTTGGCACACCCAACTGCAAAGTTGAAGAGAAACAAATAGAATTGGGAAAGGTGAATTGTAAGAACAAGAGAGATTTGAAGAGGAAGGAATTTTGACGACTCAAAGGTGAAAAAAGAGAAAGGTGACAATGTTTAAACCAAAATTGAAACCTAATATTTTGCGAGCATTTAGAAGCCAGTTAGAACAAACAAAAGGTGACCTCAAAAAGCATAACAACAACAGCTGGGTATGCCACATCTTATTGTTTGTTATAAAGGGCAAAACCCATATCACTTCTCTCTAAAAATAACTGCCAAATTTGCCTTTTGCTTTAATAAGATTCTTAAGAAACAAGCTCTTATTTGTTTTGGGAAGGACAACTATTGTATGTTACCATCAATACCCGTTTTAGAAAAATTGAAATTTTGTAACCAATAATGACTTAGTCAAGTCAAGTCTATTGCTGACTTGAGAATATGGTTATTGCTTCTGAAATTTTTTTGGATTTAAAGGGGTGTTTCTGTAATTGTCAAATAATAGTCTCACAAGGTAATTAAATTGAATGCTCTGGCTCCGTTCACTTTGTTAATTCGAGTTTAGAATTCAAGTTTTTCTACAGTAAAAAGCTCTCACAAACAATCACATCTAACTTTTTTACTACAGTAAAAAGCTCTCACATAAAGTCACATCAAAACTCGAATTCTAAACTCGAATAAGCGAAGTGAACGGGGCCTCTATAAGTAACGCTTACTAAAACTTAGATTAGTAAGCATTTACAAAATGATACTAAGTCATTTTTTATCCCTTGTTCTTTGAATTTTATAAATTGATAAGTTGTCCCGAAATTTTTAGTTTTACCAAATTACCCTTTAAGTTTAATAAATTGTTGTAAAGTGAACAAAAATGACGATGGTAATTAGAATTGGACAGAGACACTCTTATCTTAGGGTGACATTTTTACCTATGGGTATGGCTACCTGCGATATCCGCTCTTAATAGGAGAAGTATGGGGGTTATTATATGAGGTGAAGGAGAGAGTATGGTTAATATTAACCCTCAAGTCTAACCGGGGAGAGGTGGAGAAAGCTTCCCAACCCCCATCTTGACCTGAATATATGTACTATTATTTTAAAAGAAAATTTTCATTTTGGTACCTTCTGTTATATTGAAATTTAAGTTTGGTACCATCTGTTTTTGAAAATTTTATGTTAGTACCTCGACCTTTTAAAAAAATTTTTTTTTTAGTACTTCGGAGTCATTTTTTGAAACAGAAAAATGCAAAATTGCCCTTATTATAAAAATTTATCTGTTGACTAGAATTTTAAGATTTTAAAAATTGTTACACCTGCAGAGCATAATCCTTTTTAAAAAATTTATTTCTTCAAAATCCTTTTTTAAAATCATTTTTCCTTCAAAATTCTAGTCAATAGATGAATTTTTACAATAAATGCAATTTTGTCTTTTCGTGTCTCAAAAAATGGCTCTGAGGTACCAAAATTTTTTTTTTAAAAGGTCGGAGTACCGGCATGAAATTTTTAAAAACAGAGAATACCAAAATCAAATTTTGATATAACAGTGAGTACCAAAATAAAATTTTTCCTATTTTAAATATGAAACATTAATGTTTTGGCATTTTAAAATTTTGACTTGTAGTTGTGAGAGTGTTAGAGTTTGGATTTTGTTTCACTTTATTTCATGAGCTTTAATGACTATGTTGCTCAGTTTTACAATTAATTTAATAAAATTTGCTTTGAGTTTAATAATGTTATAAGATTTTAATGGATAAATGTGTAGGATATGAGAATTGCTCTCTCAGTGTGGATTCTCTGACCCTAACCCTGCCTTTAACTAGACGAGTATGAAGGCGGGTTTGAGGGGTAAATGGGGAGCAGGATATGGAAGTGGGAGAAGCATATTTGCGCCCACTCTGTTGCCATGGTCACTCTTAACTCTGTTGTCATGACCCCGTTCATTTTACCGATACGAGTTTAAAATTCGAGTTTTGTTACAGTAAAAAGCTTTCAGAAACAATCACATCTAACTTTTTTGCTACAGTAAAAAGCTTTCAGAAATAATCACATCTAACTTTTTTGCTACAGTAAAAAGCTCTCACATATATTCACATCTCAATTCGAATTAAAAACTCAAATCAATGAACTAAACGAACTCTGAGTGAAAAGAAGATAATTTTGGATTACAATGGAGCACGTCGCAAGACGTTCATGAGCGCGTCTTCATCCAATTAACAACCCTCATCGATTAGGATACAATACAACATTTTATTCGATTCGTGGAGTAAAGTTCCAAAAGTTTAAAAATCCTAGAATTAGAGTAAAATCCTAAAAGTAGACAGACGTATTAGCTAAAATAGGAAAACCATGCATTGATCATACGTTTGTGATTCCTTATACACAGAGCTCAAACATTGTTCCGTTATATTCGACAACAAATCGTACAGAAAAAAAAAAAAGGATGTTTCTCCAATACAAAAATAATTAGCTGTCGGCTATTACCCTATTAATTAACTCAAATAGAATTCAAACGCACACATTTGAGATTGAATCGAACAGAAATGTTATACCAGCTCACCAGTAGTACGACTTTGTCCAATATGGTCCACAAAACTTCTAAAACTCATAGTTAGAGATATATATAATTTTTGGCATTAATTGTCATTTTTCTAGCAAATGTCTACTCTAGCCAACTTACAACAAACTACTCCCCACTGTATTCATTTTGAGCCTCTACTTTCAGTGGAGTTATTAATGTTCATGCTCATTTCACATTTATATTATTGTTTTTCATTTCACTTTCATTATTGTTTTCATTTGGTGGGTTCATTTTTATAAAGTTTGAATGTTGGCTAGTTAATAATGGTAATTAGTCCTGTTAATAGCTTAGCATTAATCACGAAAAGGAAAAGAATACTTTTAGTGTAATTGTCATAGAGAAAATTTGTGAAATTCAAATATGCTATGGCGAGTCCAAAATAAGTGAATTTGCACCGGAAAGGGGTAAAGATAAATTCTACTAGATCTAGAAGAAAGACAGAAAACAAGAATTATGGAGTGCATAATGCAGAGGTGGGCGAAACACAATTCCATACGCGTCTAAAGTACTCTATGTACGGATATCAGTACCACCCGGCAAAAGTTTGTTTGGAGAATTTTGCAGTAGTATAATACCAAAAAAAAAAAAAATCTACAATCCAACTATATTATACATGATATATTATTAAAAATTTATATAATTTATCAAATAGAAACAATATAATTTTTGAATTAAGGGACTAAATTTTGTTCATTTTTTAAAAACACAAAAGATAAATTGATCAATGTATATATTAAACGTACTATGATCGTGTTAAATATGTCACAATCGTGTTGTGTTTAAAGTGACATTTTCTAACGCTTTTACTTGAAAAACATAAAAATGTGCAACGTGTTTTTTTTATAAATATATCTAGGGTATCTACTAGCTAGAATTTGTTTTGGGGGCCATAGAATATTCAATTTGCCATTTTTAGACACTAAATTTAGTTTCACAAAAGCAATTTATTTAAAAAAAAAAAAAAAAAAAAAAAAAAAAAAAAAAAACAAAAAAAAAAAAAAAAAAACAAAAACACCAAAAAAAAAAAAAAAAAAAAAAAAAAAAAAACTAAAAACCTAAGAACATGAAGTAAGCAACTACAACCTCATCCTTCGTAGAAGGGACCGCGGCCGGAGAACGGTTGGTTAGGACTTAGGTGAGTGTGGTTCGTGGTCTGTGATATTTAGCCTTCATGGGCTCAGATTACGGCTGCTAGAAGTTCGAATCGGTAAGTAGAGGACAAGCCGATGAGGTTTGGTCTTTGCACGCTATGTTTGTGGCTTGAGACTAGTGAGCAACATGCATGTTTGTCTTCTTTGAGCCGTGGTAATATCTCCACTTGTTTATTTTATTTATTTTTAATAAGTGTATTGGAATCTTTGTCATTTCAGTTGTATGAAGTTTATTTGTTTACGGTTTTTCCTTAATAATTGTTTCTTTACAGTATTTTTATAGTCTACAATCTCTTGATGGGTTGGAGCTTTCCATCGATTGTCAAAATTTGTTTAAAAGAGTAAGTTGAGTACTCGATATTTTGTTAGCTGTCTTTCTCTTGAGGAAATTAGGGGCATGTTTATCACTCTTTGCGTGTCACTAAACCAATCGCTTATTGGGATATATACGGATATAATATTGCAATTTTACCACCAACTACTGCTAACAACTTTTCAAAAATGATATGACAGAGACAATATTTAACTCATCTAACTAGCCAATAAAACACGTGGACTTGTATCAAAATTTCACAATTTTTATTTTACACGCAATTTATTTCCGAAACAAAATAATTATAATCACATTGACCAATTTCCCCCCAAAACGTATACAATTTACAAATAGTAACAACGAGTATTTAACAGCTATCCCAAATAGGCCTCATCCTAGCAATTAATCCGGCGTTTGTTGTGCATGATCCTAACTCTCATTAAATGTACACTCTTTAGAGTCGATGCCCGTCAATTCCACATCAACTTCAAATTTTCAAACTTTCCACAACGTGAAAACGACATCCATCATATAAATAACTACTATTTCCACTAAAAATAATTTTAATTTCCCAAAATTCCCAAAACCAAATATCTTCCTTCACTTCTTCCAATTATTTCAAATAAACCCAATATCCCTCATCATCCGAAAAAAGGAAAAAGAAATGGCAAATACAGAAGATTTCAGCTTTCCAAAACTTACAAATACCAACAAAGACAATATCAACAACTACTACTCTTTATCTCTGTGGCGAATTTCTTCTCTAGTCTATCCAGATCAAGAAGAAGAAGAAGAAGAAGAAGACAAAGAAGAAGATTATGGAGTTGTGAGGAAACACAAGAGCTTTTCAGAAATAGAAGTGGGAGATTCAGAGACAAGAATGGACTTGCTGTGGGAGGACTTCAATGAAAAGGAGCTTCAAAGAGTTTCTTCCTTAGACAACAGAATCAAAAGCCGACGTCTCCAAACAATTAGCAGCGGTGGTGACAATCATGTCACTAACGACGCCGTTAATAATTGCGGTTATTTCAATGATATTGGAGATCGGGATTCTAATCTTTTGCAGGGTTTGCAGTTGAAGGTGTCCAAGAAAAGGAGCTCTTTGGTGAGACAACCTAAGAGAACTAGCACCGTCGCGCTCCTAAGGGCTTTGAGGAAAATGTTCTCTCTTCACAAAGTGGCCCGATTACGACGTGATAAGTAGTTAGCTAGATTCAGAAACTCGTGATTTTTCTCTCTTTTTCTTTTTCTTCGGAGAATTCTTTGATAGGATAATGAAAAAAAAAAAAAAATCCATAGATTTGTTAGATCAGATTTTTATTATGTTCTGTTAAATAGTTATATTGTTTTTAATTTAATGTAATACGACAGTTTAAAAATGCGCCCAGTTTCGGTTGGTCTGCATATATAATTGTGTAATTGTTCGTTTAACAGTCTTGTTTATATATACACAATAAAAATACCATAGATTTGAGTTTTTTTGAATGATTAGACTTGAGTTTTTTCTTTTTTTTTTTAATGGTTTATATAGACATAGCTCTTATAATCTCGTTTCTTTGGATTGAGATGGGACGAAAGGAGAAGCTAGTTTTCAATCATTAAAAGCAATTACAGGTACTATATGGTGTTGTAAATCTTTTTATTGACCGATTTAGATACAAATTCAGTGTTGTTAATTACCCACTAAGTAATATAAGAAAAGTACATAAATATATATATATTTATATATGAACTGTCTATGAATGCTTCAAAGTCAGCTTTCTAGATGACAGAGATAGATCATATTGGGGTCGATTTGTACTATTGCGCTTAATCTGATTTTTTTTTTTCATCCAAAAGTGTGCTGAATAGTATAACTTAGTACCGGCAAAATTAAGAGCAAATGAGGGATATGTGTCAGAAAGTACAAGGGAGCATATATTTTTATGAAATTATTTAGCTGAAAATTATACTAATTAGTTAACTAGTTAGTAGTAGACAACCTTTCTCTTTTGTGAAATTTCGTTTGAGTATTGTTGAAGTAAAATGCTTGTCAAATGCTCTGTCAAACCTTTATTGGAGGGGGAATTCTTTTCTTGAGCAATGAGGATTTGTGGTTCAAGATGGAGACAAATTTCTAAGATTCACATCGGTAAGATTATAGGCCCCGTTCTTTTCACGAGTTGTAGTTGAAAATTTTAACTGAAAAATAAAATTTTTATGAGGAAAATTTTAACCGAAAAATGAATTTTTATGAGGAAAATTTGTACTCAAAAGATTAAATTGTGATTTAAATTGTGAAATTATTCAAATTAAAGTACTTCTGTAATCTTAATGGATTAATAACATGAATTGGTGTAAGGTAGTCTCTGATCTGAGTTTGATGAATTGGGCTTCTAGAGGTACTTATATGGTGGTTCAAAATGACATTTGAATCTCAATCAAATACAAAAATTATGGGATTTTAATTTATGCAAATATTTTGGGTTTAGGCTAGTTTCCTTTAGTTAGAATTTTTGAATAATTTTGTTTTATGTATTTATTGTGCATAATTATATACTGTATATTTCTCTCATCAATGAGATTTCATCATATTTCCATTCAATTGAATCTCTTTATGGTATGAGATCAATAACCTTCCAAGAGCAAATCAAACTTTATCTGTATCTTCTCTCAATGCCTGATGCCCCATAGACCACCCTGTCAGCTACACTAATGTCACCCACCACCATGCCATCCTCCCTCCGCCACTTTCTCAACCCATTTGAGAATACGCGCTCCTTCTTATAATTACTGCGGTGGCTCAAGCTCCTTTAAAACTCATTCGGTTAATTATACATTGTGAATCACGACTACTCTTTATGGATAGGTCAAGATCAACTCATCCTCAATACAATTACTACATCTTAGGAGACGTTTGGAAAGGGGATTCGGCCCCTGATTCGAATCATGGTTCGTGGTTCGTTATAATATTTTCTCTCACAAAAAATACACGTAAATCGAAAATGATTCTAATCTCATGATTTTAATCCATGAACCAAACGTCTCCTTAGTCTCCTACACTCATTATGTTCATCGCAACACATAAACCTCTTGCACGATATGGCCCACCTGTAACTGTTGCGACCAAAATCCCTTCCTCATCACCGTTGGGGGTCCATGGCCCTCTCATGTTATTGTCACTTCGTGAGCCTATGTCCCTATGTGTTGGGAATGGTGTCCTAGAAGCATGAGATGTAATAGGATATTTATTATTTATTTAATAAAATAGTTTATTCATTATTTTATGTGCATATATTTATGAATATTTTGTGAATATCAATGAAAATTCCATGATTATTTATGTAACCTTAAACACTGTATATAAGTGTTATATACGAGAGGATAATGTTTAAGGATAATAATCAAAAAGCAATGTTCATAATGAATTTAATTAAAGTTCAGAATCTTTAATTAAAACATTATTAATACATGTCATTCCCATTTAGAATGGAATGGTGTTATCCGCACTGTTAATATGGCGAGATATTGAATGAGTGTATTTCGCATAATGAGATTATGTGGAACAAGGACACAGACACAATATGAATTTTCTAATAATTCCGTTAAGTATAGAAATTCTAATTGAGTCTACCGATGGTAATATATAGGATGATCTTATCCTGAGTTCTTAACAGACTCCTATTTATGGATTTGTGTCTTTTGATTTACTCGGTACGGATTCTGAGATCCTGAATCCTATTCCTTGTATTTTGGAGACATGATGAAGTAGGTAGCCGGGAATGTTATTACACGAGATGGAATCCATTCCTTCTTAAGAAAGAAGTAGATAAATAATTCTCTTGAGGGTTGATTCGGTACTTAGACCAGTAGGAGCTCCGATTCATGAATGTGTTTTATGAATCACTGTCCATTAGAGAATCAATGGTACTCAAGGATAAAGAAGTAATTAGA
>NW_010357673.1:14936-38308 GCF_000414095.1 Morus notabilis
AGGATAGAGGAAAAGAGGAGATTTGGTTTAAAATTCAAATAGGAGATAATTAACAAGCTTTATCTTAGAGATAGAGATTGGATTCCTTCTAGAAGTTTGACTTTTACTCTATAAATACTATTTTTGAGACAATTTTCGGAATGGTTTTTTGCCCTAATTTTAGAGGTAGCCGAAATTTCACTATAGATATTTTGGAAACAATTTTTCAGCCCTAAGGGTTAAGGCTGGCCGAAATTTTCAAGAGAGAAAGGATGGAAAAATTTTTCTCCAAAAATTCCACATCGTGCATGTGATGGTGTTTGTGGAAATTCGAGTGTTTATTGTAACTCGTTTTGTCTCATGTGTGCCCACACACACGTCTTCGTGGATTCTAGGAATTGATGTGGAAGACATTGGTTTTCTAAACACAAAGATTGGAGCAAGGACTGTTCGTGGTCAAAGAACTCAAGTTATCATCCGAGTCGGCTTCCAGGTTTTTTTCCTGATTGAGTTCTTGATATATATAAGTTAATGAGATTAATTTATTCGTGCATAAATTAATATAATCTATAGAGTATCTCAAAAGTTTTATAAAAATTTTTATTATACACGATCCGCCTCTTCCCCGCACCACCACGCTTCCGCATCCGGATTCGATCCGGAGACCAACACTATGTGCATTGGAAAATGAACTGGTCCATGTTTTTGTGAGATCAAGCACATCATTGCAACACCTGACACCCCCCGACATGCCATCGCAATAACCAACATACACCAAGCAAGCCCACTAGTAGCCCCTTCATACCTACATCGCTGAGAGCCTCTCGAATTGTTGTGACTTGTGAGCCCTTCCTACAATATGGTTTTTTTTTTTGTGCTTTTGGTGTAGTTTTGACCAGATTCAACAGCCAACTGATCTTATCAAAAAAAAATATATTTAAAAAAAAAACTTGATTTTCACCCAAATTTCATAGTATAAGAAAAATAATATTTCCCTACTCCATGGCACCATCATAAATTGAAAAAAAAAACAAAAAAAAACAAAAAAAAACAAACAAACAAGCAAACAAAAAATATATTTGGAGAACTCAAGGTGTTAGAAAGATTGTAATATGTCATGATCAAGATCACAAGTTGTTTGAGTGTTAAAACATGAAAACTCGTGTTAAAGGGACTTTAAAAGCGCTGCAACGAGTTTAGAAACGCTGCAGCGGACAAACTGCACAAAACTGTGTAGTTTGGTACTGCCAAACCCATTGTAGCTGAAATATTGGGTTGCAGCGGAAAACTTCGCGCTGCAGCACCCTTGTGCAGGCGTCTCGGATCTGTTTGGTTATGTCTCACGCGCTGCAGCGGTAAAACACCCGCTGCAACGGGAATTTTGCAAAAAACAGTATTTTCATAGTTTTATGTGATCTGAAATGTTTCGAACCATTACATCCATTAGTGATATATTTTCATACATATTTAAACACCAATTAGTAATAGATATAACTAGTATAATAGGTTCATTATTTCATGAAGAGATATCTTTATATTGAAAAGGCACCTCTATGTGAATGGTTGTAATGGTTGAAGAGGATGCATTCATTTATGAAATGACACCTTTGTCTTTATTAATTATCCAGAAAATTTACAAACTTAATTTATGTTCTGGAACTCAATATTATTGCTAGATATTGTGTTCAAGGGTTTGTTGTATCTTGGGGGTAATTTGCCATTAAAACTTATTAGCAAACTTTGAAAAGTGAGGGCAAATAAAACCTTAAAGGAAAGTATTCTTATATGCTTCAAACCCTCTCTTATTTTCTGCATTCTTTTCACCCTCTACACTCAAATTATCCAACAATCTTTATAAGGTTTTAGCTTGCTGCAATGGAGGTTGAAAAGAACATGGCGTCTTTCCTCAATCCGAATGTCCAACTTGATCGATTCGATGGTACCAATTTCACCCGCTGGAAGGAAAAGTTGTTCTTCCTTCTCACCGTGCTCAAGATCGCCTACGTGCTTGATCCGAAGTTGGAGCCACTTCCAGAACCAAAGGAGGATGATTCTGATGAATTGAAGGCTGCAAGGAAGAAGCGTGAAGATGATAAAGTCATGTGTCGGGGTCATATTATTGACACTCTCTCTAATAGGCTATACGATCTCTACAACTCGATGGAGTCTCCGGTGGAGATTTAGAACGCTCTCGAATACAAGTACAAAACAGAGAAGGAAGGTACGGACAAATTCCTCATCTTGAAATATCTTGAATTTTTCATGGTTGATACTAAGTCCGTTCTAGATCAAATACATAAATTGCAAGTCATTGTTACCAAGCTTCATAAATTGAAAGTTAAAATTTCTGAATAATTCCAAGTGGGGGCAATTATTGCTAAATTACCTCAAAGTTGGAATGGTTATAGAAAGAAACTCCTTCATAGGAGAGATAACATAACTTTAGAGGAATTACAAAAACACTTGAGGATCGAAGAAGAGACTAAGTCTCGTGATCCCAAGGGCAAGATTATAGATTCCTCTAAGGTTAATGTTGGCGAAGCTAGTAAGTTTTCCAAGAACTTCAAAGTCAATAATGACAAGAAGTTCAAAAGCCCGGTAATGGCCAAAAGAAAATTTCTAAAAATTGTTTCTTTTGTGAAAAGAAAGGCCATCGTCAAAATGACTACAGATACAAGAAGAAAAAAGAAAAAGTTAACACCAACAAGGCCAATATTGTTGAGAAAAAATACGAAGACATATGCGCTATGGTCTCAGAGATGTAAATTGGCATGATTACCGAAACCAACATGGCTGCGACTAAATCCTCAGAATGGTGGCTTGATTCCGGTGCCACAATCCATGTTTGTAATGACAAGAAATTGTTCTCATCATACAAAATGGAAAAGGAACGACAAATGGTTCTCATGGGGAACAATGATGCATCAATGGTTACCGGGAAAGGTGTGGTGGAGATCAACTTTACTTCTGGAAAAAAACTTACTTTGAATAATGTTCTTCATGTTCCTTATATTATGAAAAATCTTGTATCTGCTAGTCTAATGTGTAAGAATGGGTTTAAAATTGTACTTGAGGGCAATAATTGTATTGTATCTAAGAATGAGGTCTTTGTGGGAAATGGATATTCTTGTGATGGCATGTACAAACTTAGCATTAATAATAAAGATGATATGAATTCTCTTTATATTGTTGACTCTTTTGATGTTTGGCACGCACGTTTAGTACACTTAAATTTTAGATCTTTGAAATATATGTCTAAACATGGTTTGATTAATTGCAAAGATGTTAAAAATGATAAGTGTGAAATTTGCATACAAGCAAAGATGACTAAGAAACCCTTTCTTAGAGCCGAACGAAATACTCAAATATTAGATATGATTCATATCGATATTTGTGAGTACAATGATATTTTGACAAGAGGAGGAAAGATATTTTATCACTTTCATTAATGATTGGTCTAAATACACCTATGTGTACTTACTTAGAACAAAAGATGAAGCCTTTGATAAATTTAAAATTTATAAGGCTGAAGTTGAGAACCAAAAAGATAAGAAGATTAAAATGGTTCGAAGTGATAGAGGTGGTGAATATTTCTCAAATGAATTTGATGCCTTCTGTTAAGAGCATGATATTATTCACCAAAGGTTAGCCTCTTTCACTCCTTAACAAAATGGATTGGCTGAAAGAAAGAGTATGATTTTTATCGATATGATTAATTCTATACTTCTTAATGTTAAATTGCCTAATAATTTATGGGGAGAAGCTTTACTTACTACATGTCATGTTCACAATAGAATTACATCCATGAAAATACATATATCTCCATATGAAGTATGGAAAGGAAGAAAACTAAACTTGATATATTTAAGGCTGTAGGACTGTCTAGCCTTTTATAGAGTGATTGACCATAAATCATCAAAGTTAGGTGCTAGAGGAATTAAAAGTGTTTTTGTAGGATATACTGAAAATTTCAAGGCATATAGATTCTAATGTAATTGTGGAATCAAGAGATGTTGAACTCATTAAGAACAAGTTTAGTCTTGATTCTTCCATTTAATTAGAATCTAATGTTGATCAACCATGCGTTGATATTCCCGGTACCTCCACTAATAAAAGGAAAGAGTCTATGACATCTTTCGAACCGAGAAAAAGTCAACGTAAAATAAAAGAAAATGACTTAGCACCGGATTTTATTTGATCTCAAACTTTAACCTTTTTGGTTGAAGGAGATAGAAATGGTGTACTTAATAAAATACCATTGTTGCTTAATGTAAAAGATCCAAAGACATTTAGTGAAGCTATGTCTTCAAGGGATGCCTCCTTTTGGAGAGAGGCTGTAAATGATGAAATGGATTCGATTATGTCGAATCAAACTTGGACTTGGTTGATCTTCATCCGGGATCAAGATCAATAAGCAACAAATGGGTGTTTAGAAGAAAGTACAATACCGATGGGTCTATACATACATTCAAGGCTAGATTGGTAGCCAAGGGCTTTAAACAATAGCGTGGTATAGACTACTTTGATACATATACTCTGGTAGCTAGATTGACATCCATAAGAGTGTTATTTGCAATTGCATCAATATACAATTTGCATGTGCATCAAATAGATGTTAAGATGGCCTTTCTAAATGGTGATCATGATGAGAAAATCTATATGGAACAACCCGAAATGTTCGTATTGTCTGGAAATAAGAAGAAGGTTTACAAGTTAGTCAAGTTGCTTTATGGTTTAAAGTAAGCACCAAAATAGTGGCATGAGAAATTTGATAATGTCATTTTATCTCATAGTTTTAAGCATAATAATGTGGATAAATGTATATACTCTAAATTTACAAATAATTTTGGTGTGATTATATGTTTATATGTTGATGACTTGCTTATCTTTAGAACAAACATGCAAGGGGTAAATGAGACCAAGAAGTATCTAACTTCACAATTTAAGATGAAAGATCTTGGTGAGGTAGATACTATCTTAGGTGTAAAAGTAAGGAAGCATAATGGAGGTTACTCGTTGTGTCAATCTCATTATATTGAGAATGTGCTTCCTAAATTCAATCATTTGAAGTTTAAAGAAGCGAATACCCCATATGATTATAGTATTAAATTACTAGAGAATGCAGGTCGAATGGTGGCACAGCTTGAATATGCTAGTGCGATTGGTAGCTTGATGTATGTCATGCATTGTACAAGACCCGACATAGCATTTGCGGTATGCAAAATGTCTAGGTTCACGAGTAACCCGGGTATTGAACATTGGAATGCAATTGGAAGAGTACTTGGTTATCTTAAAAGAATCATTAATTTGAGTTTATCATATAATGACTATCCTGCGGTACTTGAAGGGTACTCGGATGCAAGTTGGATAACAAGTGTAAAAGATAACAAATCCACATCTTGTTGGATTTTCACAATTGCGGGAGGAGCCGGGCTTCTAAGAAACAAATGTGCATAACTCATTCTACGATGGAGAATGAGTTTATAGCACTTGCCGCTGTGGGTGAATAAGTGGAATGACTAGAAATCTATTGTTTGATATTGATTTGTGACCACAACCGATGTCATCTATTTCTTTGTACTACGATAGTGAAGCTACTTTGTCTAGAGCGTATAACAAGATTATAATGGAAAATCTAGACATATTAGCTTGAGACATGAATATGTGAAACAATTGATAACCGATGGTGTTATTAATATTGATTATATTAGGACAAATAAGAACCTAGCGGATACTTTGACGAAAGGTCTTTTATGAGACTTTGTCAAAGAAACATCTAGTAGAATGAGACGAAAACCTTTCTTTGAAAGAGTCACCAATGATGGTAACCAACTATGTAGTACTTGTACCTTTATTCCATAGTTAAATGGGTAAGAACAAGTCATTGTTATGTGACTGGGTTAGCGCCGAAATTTAATTAGTCCCTTCTAGGAAGTCAGTGTAAAATAGCTACGTGGTTGAGGTTGAGTTTACACTCTTAATGAAGTTTGAGTCTCATAGTAGCTGGAGACATAATTCGAAACTTCACCTAAGTGAACATAAGGAATGATGTCGTTCCTAATAAGACCGTGCTTTATTCTTGTAAATATTCATGAATCCAAGATAGAGCACAAGGCCAAAATAGTGCTAAACGATTGGAAGAGATTTTTAAGTATGAGATAACACATATATGATATATTTCTAGTATTTGCTTAAAAGACAAAGTTTAATGCAAAGCACACTATTGTCTTGTGAATACTATGAAGTATAGTCACTAATTGGAGGTTAAAATCGAAATATACATTCATATATGTATGTGTTTATCGTTGTTAATTATGGAGAAATATTACAATCTAGTGGGAGATTGTTAGAGAGATTGTAATATGTTATGATCAAGATCACAAGTTGTTTGAGTGTTAAAACATGAAAACTCGTGTTAAAGGGACTTTAAAAGCGATGCAATGGGTTTAGAAACGTTGCAGCAGACAAACTGCACAAAACTGTGCAGTTTGGTTCGGCCAAACCCACTGTAGCTGAAATATTTAGGCTGCAGCAGAAAACTTCGCGCTACAGCACCCTTGTGTAGGCCTCTCGGGTCTGTTTGGTTCTGTCCCACGCGCTGCAACGGGAACAGTGTTTTCATAGGTTTATGTGATCTGAAACATTTCGAACCATTACATCCAGTAGTGATATGTTTTCATACATATCTGAACACCAATTAGTAATAGATATAACTATAGATGCATTATTTTATGAAGAGATATCTTTATATTGAAAAGGCAACTCTATGTGAATAGTTGTAATGTTTGAAGATGATGCATTCATTCATGAAATGACACCTCTGTCTTTATTAATTATCTAAAAAATTTACAGACTTAATTTATGTTCTGAACCTCAATATTATTACTAAATATTGTGTTCAATAATTTATTATATCTTAAGGGTAATTTAATATAAACTTTAAAAAGTGAAGAAAAATAAAATCTTCAATACAAATACTCTTATACACTTCAAATTCTCTATTATTTTCTGATTTCTTTTAACAAGCTACACTCAAATTCTCCAACACAAGGTTAAGGAAAAACCCTAGAATCTCTTTCCTTCCTTCCCTCCTTTTCTCTCTTTTCCCCATTGTTCTCTTTTTCCCTCGCAAACACACGCCCTCCCTCTCCTCTTTTTTCACGCTGCCTTCTCCCCCAAATAGCCGACCACAACTCCTCTGCTTCACAAGTTCTAGAAACTTCAGAGCTCCCAAAAAAAAAAAAATGGAGTTCGAGAAACGGAAAGAAGCGACGCTAGCGTCACTGGATTCGACGGCGACGGACAAATCACCGAAGGGCACGCTGGATACCCCGATAATCCCCCTCATCAACGCCATCAACGCCCACCCTTCGTACTTCACCACCAGTTCCTGCTCCGGCCGTATCTCTATCCTCTCCCAACCCACCCCCACCGCCTTCTCCACAAATCCCAAGAAAAAAGCCTCCGGCGGTTCCTGGCTCTTCATCACCCACGACCGGGCCGATCCCGATACGGTCCTTAACCTCCTCTTCCCTTCTGAGTCATCTCAGTGCGACCACCCGTCGGACCTCGTCTTCAGGTTCGAGCCCTTCATCCTCGCCGTCGAGTGTAGGGACCTCGCCGCGGCTCAGTCCTTGGTTTCCATAGCGATTGCTGCGGGATTCAGAGAATCCGGCATTACTAGCGCCGGCAAGAGGGTGATTATCGCGATCCGGTGCTCGATACGGTTGGAGATTCCGCTGGGAAGAGAGCGGAATGTGATGGTGTCGCCGGAGTACGTCCGGTACGTCGTAGCGATCGCGAATGAGAAAATGGAGGCGAATCGGAAGAGAACCGAAGGGTTTTTCCAAGCATTGCGGAACAATGGCTTTGCGTCGATGGATAAGCCGGTTGAGTGTGGGAATGGTTCGGTTTGCGGTGGCGATTCTGCGGAATTGGATGGAAAAGACGAGGGTTTCCATTCTGGTAATTTGAGTTTATGAAAATGTATACCATGTATTTTGAATGAGGTCAAGAATGTTGCTTTAGATTTTAAATATATGTCAAATTTTTGCATTTTCAGAATTCAGAGTTAAACAACTCATTTTATCTATGTTTCTAGAAAAGACTAAGGAGATGTTTGGTTTATGGATTAGAATCATGTGATTAGAACCATTTTCGATTTACATGTATTTTTTGTGAGAGAAAATACTGTAGCGAACCATGAATCATAATTCAAATTATTAAATCTCCCAACCAAACATCCATTAAGTTTATCTATGAATTGACAAATTTATGTAGCCCAGTTTGGTTCGCTGGTTTGAACCTTTTGATTTGAACATAAAGATTCAAACTGTGATTTAAATTGACATTAAGTTCTAATTTGAACAAGGAATAGAATTTGAATTTGTGTTTGGTAGGTGTGAAAAGCAGAGAGAGAGACACTTTTTACTTAAACGATTGAACTTGAGAGAAGCTAAACTCTAAGTTAGACTGTTTAATTTAGTTCAAACGGAGAATATAATTCAAACTGTATGCTTATCAAACGCCAGTTCAAACTGTGCTTGCTGTTCAAACTGAGTTGAATTGAACTAAACTAGTTAAACAAATAAGGGCGTAGTTTATGGAGAATAGTGTAATCAACCGCTAGTTAGGTGTTATGTTTAGAAAAAGCAAAAAAGAGATCGTAAAAGTTGTATTTTAAGTTGTAAAGAATAACTCTGTTAACTAGTTTTTGGTCACAGGTTTATTCATAAACTGAAAAAGGTAAATTAATCAATTGAAGGATCAAAATTAGCTATTGACTTAGAAAGGTTCCAAATTTGACAAGAGGTTAAAGTTCAGAGGTATAATCTTAAAACTTAAAAACTTTCAAGATAGATGCACGGTATACTATTTGGATAAACTTATAATACATATGGTCTAATGAAGTAGTTGATACCTGTTGATTTTTTTAATATATTGTGTCGAGGTTTGTTTCACTTCTATGAGATTTGGTGTAAATTCTTCATGGAATCTTACGCTATAGGGCTAAAGAACTCAGTTTTGAAGGAACTAGTTAGAACTGATATCATATATTGATTAAAATGATAATGATTGCTATTTGGTAGTATGAGTAGTACTATTACATACTAATATGCATTTGATTGCAGGAAACTGTTCCTTTTAACGTGAAAATTAACGTGAAAGCAAGTCTCTGAGTCTTTGAAACATTGGCAGGATTCGTTCAAGTTCCCAGTTCTAGTATGCCTGTTGTTAAGATGGAAATTGTTGGTGAACCAATTGAAAAGCTTTTTCTTTGGGGTCACTCGGCTTGTAAATTGGGTAGCTCAAACCAGAAAGGAGTTCTTGTTTTTGGTGGATTTGGTGGCATGGGAAGACATGGAAGAAGAAACGATTGTTTGTTGCTTGATACATGGTCTGGCACACTGAAGGAAATTGTCACAGATCATGGCCCTTCTCCACGCTTGGGTCATACGTCATCTTTGGTTGGAGATAGCATGTTTGTTATTGGAGGCAGGGCTGGTCCTGTGGATATTCTGAGTGATGTCTGGGTCCTCAATACAGTTGAAAATGAATGGAGGTTTCTAGAGTGCTCTGGTGATTTTCCTCCTAGGTAATGTTATCCTTCTCTTCAGCTAGCACTGTTCCTTTGTTTCTACTTTTCACAGCCATTATGTTGAGCTCGCCGTTTGTATATTTCAATCTTGAAACCATAATTTGATCAGTCATTGCACATTAGATGGTATTTTCATTTTCATATGCCTTCTTAATCACTTGAACCTTTCATGAAAAGGGGAAAATGTGTGTTTATGAGATTACATTATCTCTAAAAGAATTAATTTTGTCACCTCTTATTTGTTTATCATTTAACTTTACACAGGCATCGACATGTTGCTGCAGTTATAGGCCCAAAAATATATGTTTTTGGTGGACTAAACAATGATACTGTTTCATCGTCCTTCCATGTCCTTGATACAATTAATATGGAGTGGAAAGAGTTAGTCGTTGGTGGGGAGCAACCATGTGCCCGTCATTCTCACTCTATGGTGGCGTGTGGATCTCAACTATTCATGTTTGGAGGATACAATGGTGAGAAAGCACTCGGAGATTTATATAGTTTTGATATAGAAACTTGTCAATGGAAAAGGGAAGAGGTAGAAGGAAGAAGTCCACATGCAAGGTTTTCTCACTCGATGTTTGTTTACAAAAACTATATTGGTGTTATTGGTGGTTGTCCAGTTCAACAACATTTTCAGGAGTTATCGGTGTTTGATTTGCGTGTTCGTATGTGGAGGCATATTAAGCTCGATTCTGCTGATAAAGATTTGATTCTGCGTAGCACAGCTAATGTTGTTGGTGATAATCTTGTTATGATTGGTGGTGGGGCATCTTGCTATGCGTTTGGAACGAAGTTTAGTGAGCCAATGAAAATAAACTTACTTCCCCTGACTACTTTGGATGCTAATCTTAGATCTGCTGAAACTGGAGGAAGGCATATTACAAAGACATGTGAAGGGGAAAAGAAAGAGAATGGTGGAGAAAATGAACATCTTCAAGCTTTAACTAGAGATCCTGGGACGGATTTTGAGAGTGATTTATTATGTGAATTAAATGACAGAGATCAGCAGCTTGCTTCCTCATATTGGGTTTTACAGTTGGAAAGAAAATATGCCAAAACAGGGAAGGATATATTGAAGAAGTTTGGATGGCTAGATCTGGCAAGGAAGGTTGACTCTCGTGAAGATGGATTACATATTTGTTTTCCCGTCAATGATAATTTCTGCAATGCATTTCATGCTTTTGGGGACTCATTTGAAAGAAAAAATGGCCATTTACTTAAACCAGCTAAAGCAGAAGAGTCGGTTTTCAATGATGTCACAAGTTTGAAAGCCTTGAACATTCTGAATGAATGTGGTGCTGTTAAGGTTGTCGATGAGGTTGTTCAAGTAAGAAAAGCTTCCAAATCTCCCTTTCAAATAATGAATGAAGCTGTAGCCGCTCTAATCAAGGATAAAGGCTTACCTATCACGCTTCTAGAGGAGCTACCCACAAGGTTTGTTTATTCACTTTTTTTTTTTTTTTTTTAATGCATATGTAAGAGTGATCTTTAAATTAGAAATCTGGCAAAACAAGTTACTTAACTGGGATTTTGCTGGCAGCCTCGTACCATTGTTATGTTAGGGGATGTAGTTTTCTTTGAAAATGTAGTGTTACTACTCAAACTTCATCGACTTTTTTCTCTTTTCAAAGATGGGAGCGACTTGGGGATATCATTGTGCTTCCAATATCATCTTTCAAGAATCCATTATGGAACTCCATTGAGAAGGAGCTTTGGCCTATTATTGCTAAATCCCTTAATACACGCCGCCTTGCTCGTCAGGTAAGTTATTTATACAACAGAGACATGTATTTGCAAGGACACGGGCATGTCATTTTTAATATACGTTTTTTTTTATGGTATGATATTATTTTTCAATGTTGATGCCCTTTGATTGTGACCCAAAATGTAGACATGTAATCTGAACATCAAGCTTCGGCTGTGTGTTGAAGAATGTTCCTTTTGAACTTTCCTTTCCAAATGAGATCCTTCTAATTGCTTTCTCGATTTATTCTCATATATATTGCCTTGAATTTTTTGCTGGTACATTTTAGGGACGAGTTGCACAAACAGGTACGAGGGATAGTACCTTAGAGATTCTTGTGGGAGAGAGTGGCTGGGTTGATCATCGTGAAAATGGAATTATCTATTCTTTTGACGCTACCAAGTGCATGTTCTCTTGGGGCAACCTTTCTGAGAAGCGACGCATGGCCCAATTGGACTGCAAAAATGAGGTTCTTGTGGATTTGTTTGCTGGAATTGGATACTTTGTGCTGCCATTTCTTGTCGGGTATGTCATCAACAGATTTTGGCGTTACTGTTGGTCTGCGGTTGAGATTTTCCTAGTAATAGGAGTGCTAAGAAAAGATAAGGCATAGTGTGCAGTTGGAGGTTGTTTATTCTTGAAGAAAATCATAATCACGTGATGGACTTCAGAATCAAATGATTCTGACTTTCCAATCGGCCTAAAAGGAAAAAAGGAAAAAAAAAAAAGTTAATAGGCAAATAGTAAAACTAAAAACTTTGGTTGGGCTGTAGTTTGGCTCGGTCACCTTGTCGGTTCTATTACGAATGATGATTGTTGTCTTGAACCTTCATATTGAAACATTCTTCCACCTGACCTTTTCCTATGCTATGCTTATGTTCTACCTGGTCATGTAGTCTGCAGTTTCTTCTTTTTAAATTTGTAAATTGGCATTAGTTTGAGTGATGAAGTTGGTTGAATTAGGGCCAAGGCAAAACTAGTTTATGCTTGTGAATGGAATCCCCATGCTGTCGAGGCACTTAAACGAAATCTACAATCAAATTCAGTAGCTGATCGCTGTATCATACTTGAGGGAGACAGCAGAGTTACAGCCCCTAAGGTATCATTGCATGATGGTTCTTGTTCAATTGTAAACTAAAATGTATTGGAAGTCATTCATCCAAAATAGTAGGGTCTTGCTAAATTGTTGTCATCACTAGTGTCTTGATTGTTTTCTTACAGAGAGTGTCTGACCGAGTTTGTCTCGGTCTTCTTCCAACAAGCGAAGGTAGTTGGATTACTGCTGTACGGGCATTAAGGTGATGTCTCCCAACATTTAATGTCGTTCTTTTTTATGTTTTCTCTTTTACATATGTTATTCTTAAATCTGTTACGATTGTTGATTATCCCACTAAATATCTTAAGCTAATTCATCCTTATAAACCTAGCTAAATATTTAGCTTCAGTGCCATAAGTAGGCAGGTTGGGTTTCTTATTCTATATGATGTAGTTTCCTTTTTAAGTTTCTACTCGCACATATTTTGATATTCTCTTGTGGATACAGGAGTGAGGGTGGGATGTTACACATTCATGGGAATGTGAAGGACTCAGAGGAAGGTTCATGGGTTGAACATGTGTCAAACTCAATAAGTGAGATTGCTAAATCTGAAGGTATATCAATTTCGACTCGAGTGCTAGGCACTTTAGAGAATCTGTCACTTCTTTTTCTTTGTCTAGTCTAGTCTTAAAATTGTTAAAATGTGTCTTGTATGCAGGTCTTTGCTGGGAAGTCTCTGTGGAACATTTGGAGCGAGTGAAATGGTATGCTCCACACATCCGTCATCTTGTTGCCGATGTAAGATGCATTCAGGCGCATAAATTATAGTTTGTGCACGTTATCTCTGTTGAGGGAAACAAATTATTCATGCTCACACTTCCAAGGGGTCCCCAAGTGACACATTTATCAGACTAGGGTAGATTAGATTCCTAGGCTTGATATAAATTATCAAAGAACCGAATTAGGAAATTGGTGAGTGAGGTCAATAAATCTCCTTTTTTGTCTCTAGTGTAGTTTTGGCTTGAGCTGAAAACAATTCCTTCATAACTTCATATGGCTGCTCTTCTCTTTTGAGCTCTGTTTGATATACATCTCCATCCATTTCGGCCCGATATGTATGCATTCATAAGTTACAAACATGGTAGTTGAGATCGAAAAGCAAGGAATATTCAACACAAAAGTTCGAATTCCTGTGAAGTTCTGCTTTCAGCTTCCACGAGTTGCTCGACTCAGGCTTCTGTGAGCCGTGAACCGGGGCCAAATCCGTCTTCAGTTCTTTGTAGGTTATTTTGACACACTTCTCAGAAATGCATGTTAAGTGAGCATTGCTTTGAGGCCTTTAATTTCCTCCTTATGTAGACTCTCTGCAATGACCTAAGAATGCAATCATCGTGACTAATGGGTTTCTAAATAAAGGGAAAGCAAATATTATCTGGAGTTGTGCATAATTAGAAGAATGAACACTTTCAAAAAAAAAAAAAAAAAGGAGAATGAGCTTAACAATTTGAATTAAGGGAAAATAACTCAAAACTCAGTTTTGATATAAAAATAACCTTTAAAACAAACTTAATTGAGCTTATTCATCGTTACTAATGCGTTTTGTTCTAATTTAATTAAATTTTAAAAAATTTATATAATAAACAATCTCAAAATTAACGAATAACTCTGTCACGTTGAGGTTTAAAAAAAAAAAAAAGAAGAAAAAAGAAATTGGGTCAACTGATGGTAACTTGAACTACCCTAGAAAACGTCAATCAAAACCAAAAGAAATTTGGGTGTGAACATTGAACACGTTTTGTACTTGATTAGATTGTCCAAATAGCAAAAAATGACAAGCCAACCAAACCGTGATCTATATTTGATTGAATGAAACATAAAAAACAAAAGTTCAACCAACTTAATAGTAAAATATTTTTGTAGTGATCTAGAGGGAGTGCCATTATGACCAAGGGCAAAAGAAGATCATGATGAAGATGAACAACATTGTGTAGTTTTTCAACGCGCCATAATAAGCCTTGGAATAACCGAAATACCTACCTAACAGAGATCAATAGAGAAATGAGGAACTCTAAGGAGGCGTTTGGTACATAAATTTAAAATTATGATTTTGGATGATAAATTTAAAATTATGATTTTGGATTTTGATTTAGAATCAGTGTTTATTTACAGTGATTTTAAATCATGATTCAAAATTAGTGTTTAGTTTGGATAATTTTGAATTATGATTCAGAATCTGATGTGATGTTTTAAACTATAATCACTCATGATTTTAAAACCACTATCTCTTGATTCAAGGTGATTTAAACCCCTGATTCTAAATCATGGTTTCATAATCATGATTTAAACCTAAAATTATGAATTATGATTATGATTTCAGAATCATGATTAGAATCACTCTGGTTTGAATCATCGTACCAAACGAATTCTAAATACAGATTCTATTGTAAACTCTCTGTTATAGACTCTAATCTAATCTTTTAATACGTGTTATCTCTTTTTTTTTTTTTTTTTTTTTGAAACAAACTAACTTAATAATAAGTCATTCTTTTTTCAATTATTTACAATCATGTCATTACTCCCTTCATGAGTCTATTTTCGTCAACCACGCCTTCAATAGTTTCTTTGTGGCATCCATTTGATTTCATGATTACCTATAATAGGAGAAAAAAGAGAGAGATTCAATACATATTCGGATACTAATTAAGGATTCTATAAAAATAATATATGTATATATACACACACATATACATTAGCGAAACTAATACATATAAGGCGGAAACAAAAATCATTTTGCAAAACATAAAATTTGTAAGCCAAAGTCCAACAACCCAGATGAGCAATCATCCAATAATGGAGCATAAACAATATCAATCCTCCAGCAAGCAAGAACAATATGGAGCATACAAACAACTTCAATGAGCATGGCAAGAATAGAACGTAATTATAAAAATAAAAAAAAATAAAAAAAGGGGCGTAACATGCATACATTCGGAAAAAGAAAAGAAAAACTACAAAATGATTGATGGCTTCAAAACGGATTAAAAAAAAAGAAAAAAAGAAAAGAAAAAACCAAAAACAACAAAGAATTAAAAAAAAGCTGGAGCATTAGAATTTAAGCAAAACATATATCAGGCCGTCAGGGGCCTCAAAGGGAAAAAACGAAAAATAAAAGAAAATCAATTGACAACAAAAATGAAAACAAAGCCCAAGCAAATTATGTACATTGGAGTTGTTTTTGTCTTCTTCTATCAAGAGAATTGCACGTCAAAATCTGGATGGAAAAAGAAGTTATGACGTTATTAAGAATAAAAAAAATATTATTTATTAATATGAGTTTGAATTTAAAGTTCTGTTCATTTCACCTATTTGAATTTAGAATTTAAGTTTTGTTACAGTAAAAAGCTCTCAGAAACAGTAGCATCTAACTTTTTTACTACAGTAAAAAACTTTTACATAAAGTCACATTTCAACTCAAATTAAAAACTCGAATCAGCGAACTAATCGGGCCCTAAAAACTTGAGTTTAAAGAAAAATTTGAACTCAAATTTTAGCTCCAAACTCAAGTTAAAACTCGAGTTAAAATTCAAATTCAAACTCAAATTTTATAAAAGAACATAAACTTAAAAAAATTATAATTTGAGTTTAAACTTTTTTACTCTAAAAAACAAGCCTAAGTTAGAGTCTATATTTATATTTTTCGTTGAGATATATATTATAATTAGAAAAAATCTAATAATTAGAAAATCTCTCTATATATATATTATATATATTATAATCTATATTCCCTCACCAAAGTGTTGGGCTGCAATCACGCCGGGACAGCAGCTCTTCAGTCGATCACGCCAAACGGCATCAAAAGCAGAGGCGTTTGGGGTGGAGCTCACATGGGAAAAACCAAAAAAAGCCAAAAAGCACCTGTGGTTGCGCGGCCGAATAGACCGTGTGGGCCCCACTTACACCATCTTTTTCAAACATGCGGGCACGCAAGGAGAACTCCATAATCTAATTTTTTTGCCAAACAATCTTTTGTAAGGTAGTGGGACATAATTTAATCGGAAATTCTTATGGTAATTGTTATCTCATCGTTCTTATACTAATATTAAATGTTATTTTAAGCGTAAGATTAATTTTTTGACGGTTTGATTATAATATTCGTATTAAAAATTTAAAATACGTGACATAAAATTTTTTTTACTCATATATTATATAATTAAAAAACTAATATCACAGCTCAAAAATAGTTTTTATTGTAAAAAACTAACGTATTTTATTTAATCTAATATGATTTTAATTAATCTAGAGTTAAACCCTACACCTAATTAATATATAGGTGAAAATTTGAGATATATTTTAAATATTATTTTATTATTATCTTACAACAAAAATCTCATATGTGCATTTTGCCTTTTGAATAATTTAATCCATCAGATTCTCCACAAATGTTTAACTAGTTAGTCGCCGTACCTAACAGTTTAAGCTTTTAAGATAGACTAATAAACTAATATAATATTAACAGAGCTCATTACACATATAACATAGTTTAAGCTTTTAAAATAGAATACTAACATAATATTAGCCTAGGTGATTACACATATAGCAAAATTTATATAGTAAAGTTTAATATAGCAAAATTTTTAAAATATTACAAGAATAGTAAAATTGGAGAATACTAAAACAATAAGTATAATATTATATAGTACAAAATGTGATATTTTTATGATAATTACTATGTTTTTTTAGTATATTTGTAATATTCTTAAAATTTTAAAAATTTCAACTCAAAGTATGAAATTTAACATGTAGTGTAATTAATTTAAAAAAACGACTTTTGGCCCACTTCGTTTATGTTTTTTGGGATGAATAGGTAAATTAACAAAATCATTCAAGTGATAGTTTTATACAGTTTTCATTTTTCATTTTTACAATTACAGTTGAAAATTTACTCATTTTTTCTTTTTCCTAAAAACAAGATATTGGATTTTGAGAAGTAATTATCAAGATAAATTGACACGTTCCCTACCATGAAACAAATAAGAGGATTCTAAGATGGGATAAAACAAATAATCCATCGATTATGTTGTTTAAAAAGTTGCATGAAAATATTTCTTAAAAACATGCTTAATTGGCACTGCGGCCTGCGTCTGCATGCTAATACTTTTCTATCGTAGAAATAACTTTACTGTTTTTAAAAATATGTTTTTTTAATACACAACATTCTCATTCACAACTAAATAATATTTTTAAGAATTTAAAAAAAATTTATGTATCAAACTAAACACAATAATGTATTATTTTTAAAAAATTATATTACCATCTATCACTTCTCAAAAATATAATTTTTATTGATTACTGCATATCAAACACTCTCTACGTATAATCTTGTTAACACGTGAAAATATAACATTTTTTTTTTTTTAAGTTTTCGCGGTTTGACTCGTTTAAAAAAAAAAAAAAAAAAATTGCTTTCAATTAGTGGATGAGTTGATTTTATGTCACGTTTCTTTCCGAATTTAGAAATCTGATTTTCACAGTAGTTTTCCAGCTGGCTGGCACACGGACACGGTTGGGTTATGCGTGTTGGATATTCTCTGCATGCGGGCGGCGTTTCGATGGCGTTGTTGTCTCGTTTTTGGCTGCAAGCTGTCTTATGTTTTTGCTGGATAATTTCTCCCCCTACTATGGATTCTTTTTCCTTTTATTTTTATTAGGTGCTAATAATGGTTTTATTTTATATAGGGGAGTTTCTTTCCAAGCTACAGAAAAACTTAAGTGCTTCTTTGTTATATGAGTTCTGTTATAGTGCAAATCGATGATTTTAGTTATGTTATAACGCTTTTTTTTTCAAAAAAATTTAAATTTTAACAAAACACACGTTTTAGTTGAAAGCTGAACAATAGTTTTTTTATGCTTATATAATATTGTATAGGTTCTGTAATATATTATATATAGAGAAAGGAGACAAATACGCTTGAATGCATGAGTCTGAATTTTTATTTATTATTATTGATTAATATTTTTTTAATTAAATAATTATATTAATCAAAAGAGTATTAATTAATAATAAGAGTAAAAATCAAAACGCATGCAATATAAAGATAAGTTTAATAATTAAGTGCGTCTATTTACATCTCTCATTCTATTATTTACACACATATTCTTAAATCACCCATAATTCTACTTGTTGTACTCCTTTTAAAATTTTAAAAAAAAATTCTCCACAACTAAAATCACCCATACTACTTTTCACACACATTCTACTAATTGTTACATCCCTATTAACATTTTTGTATAAATGAACAGCCTTTTATTTATTACATTTCTAATATAATTTCAGGTTATAATAATTTATACAAAATACTTCATTACTAAAATCGAAAAAGAAATTGTGAAATTGAAATAACAAATTGATCCGTATATAAATCATTTATATATTGAGCAGTATACAAATCGTAAAAAAGTATACAATTCATACTTTTTTATTTTTATTTTTATCAGCATTCATACCTTTACGTTGAAACTCATGTCTAAGCCTTCTAGAGAAATAGGGCAAAATGGTTTTCAGCATAGAATATATATATATATATATTTAGATAGAAATAATTTTTATTGATGGGTGTGTAATGAGTATTTTTTAAAATATTATTGTCTTTAAAATTATTTTATTAATGAGTAATTTAGTAATATTAAATAAGAATGTATGAAAATTAAAAAGTAAAAAAATGAGTGTCGCACCTTTAATAATTTTCTTATTATTATATATTGGATTGGATTAAAACCGATACCTTTATTGGATTTTGCCAATTGAAATCCGAAACCAATTCAATCCAAGTGTAGTTTTTCAATCCAATCCAATTAAGCCAGAATAAGATATCCAATTCATGTTCGATCGGTTATCCAATCAAATAAAGATCTTTATATTTGCTCACCCCTGCGATAAGAAATGTAAAAGGATGTAATAACTATAATTATTAATCCAGTAATTTTTTATTGATGACTGTTCAGAAGTTTTTTCTATTTGAATTGTGAACATTCACGTCGTTGTTTTATTTATATATTTATCTATTTATTTTTTGTTTATAAACATCGCAGAATATTTTCAGTAATATTGGGTGAAGATAACGATAATTTGGTTGATATTAGCAAGATTGCTATTGTTGTACAAAACACAAATATATTTCTTTTTCTCTCATAATTGTTAGGCAAAATACGAAGATGAAAGAATTTCCTCAAGACTAATGATACATTTTAAATTCTTAATGTCGCTTTTATGATCTTCTTTTCCCCTAAAAAAAACTCCCTTCGCATGACTTTTATCTTCTGCTTTTCCAACCCAAAATTAGGCCAACAAAAATTGCAAGTTAGGGGAATGGATAGAGTAAGTTCAAAGCTAAGCACAGTTTCAAACCAGTTCTCAAGTTCGAGAACAATCTATACTAATGGCATATATATATATATATATATATTTGTTAAAAAAAATTAATGCGACGTGAATAACGGTTATTATTCAATTGACATTTTTTTTTATTGTAGGTATAATTTAGTTGTGAATTTACAACTCACTTTACTTTGAGGTGTATAATACAAATTCTTCCAACCGTAGGTTAATATATATACATATATATATATATATATAAATAATTTATAAATATCCTTAAAAAAAAGCATCTCATAAAAGAGTTATAGAAATGTTTTATCTAGCATTATTGTGTTAAAATATTTGTTGTCTGTTGTCTTGTAGGTAGGTATTTAATAAATTTGTTCTTCAAAATTGTTGTGAATACTAAAAGTAGACCTTTTAAGCATTTGATAAACGATGGATACATTGTTGTGTAAATATATAAGTTATTTTAATTTAATATAAATATTTTAGTGCACATTTATAGTTTTAGTTTTTCTTTTAACATTTATAACCTTTTACACTTAAATTCTTAAAAATATAATTTTAGTTTACAATAAAAAGAAATAAAAATCATAAAAAATATAAAAATAATATGTATGTAATTTTAGTTATGAAATAGAAAAAGAATTAAAAAGTAACCTGTAAAATATAAAAATAAAAATATATAATTGTAGTTATGAAATAGAAAATATAACTAGATCAAGATTTGACTAGACAAAAAAATTCAGCATGACAATAAATAGAGATTTGTTCTCTTCTTAAATCCGGGATTTGCATGAACATGTATCTTTATTAAATATATTTAATATTAATATTTGATTTTAAAAATACGACTTTTATGTGATTGACATTTAAAAGTACACACAACACAACACCACTAGTCAGTGATGCGCATATTTTATGGTGGAAGTCGCCCAAATTTATCATTAGCTTAAGTAATAGGAAAGGAAAATGTGTTTCTTCTAGTCGAATAACTTGACGGTGAAATAAAAAATGTTTTTTTTTCCTAGTAGAATAAATTTAAAAAAAAAATGTGTTATTTATCATCATGCACGTCTTGGACTTCCAAGCAGGGATGACCATATTATTGTTTATTGACTTTTTCATAAGGAATGAATCAAACAAAGAGAGCTGTTGTCTACGAGACATGCATTTGTTTTAGAGATCATCTAGTTTGGACAGCTTTAACACCAATTTGCTATTTTTCTTTTTTATTTGCTCTTTTGCTTGATCAAAATGTGCCCACTTTCGTTGACAGATATTGGTTTGAAGAAAGCCCAGATTGTATTTTTAAATATGAGAATATTGTTGACTTGCATAAATATGAATTTTTAACTCTTAATATTCACTAATATCTTTTTTATTAATATAGTTATTTAGATAAAAAAAATATTAATTAAAAATAAATAATAAAAATTCAGACACGATATTTATGTCGTTTTCTTTCTAATGTTGTTTTCGCTGATTTCCCTAGATGAAATCTCCCCCATTTTACAACCCCGACCCCAAAAAAAAAAAAAAAAAAAAAGAAAGTTCTCACTCGCCCGTTGGGGAGTGGGGGACCAAGTGAAAGTAAATTGTTGGCTTTCTTTATGCCCAAATAGTGTTTTGCAGCCTGGATTTAGGCAAGTCAGCAAGTTTGAATTTTCTGCTTATAATTTCTGCACTCTACCTAAATTGTTTTTATTTATTTTTATTTAAAGAAGAACCTCTTTATTTCAGGGTGAGTGGCTCATAAATAAACTCTTTATATTTATTGCTTTTTGGTAATGAGTTTTAAAAAATAAAAATCATGCAGAGAATTATATGGCCTTGTACCGCAGCATTATTCAGCATTACATGTTTGTTTTTTTCACAGAATAAAGAATCACACCATGACACCAAAATATTTACGAAATCAATTGGCCGTTCCAACACCAAAATTGGTGAATGTAGTGGGAGAACGGCAAAAAGGAAAAAAGAGGGCCTCAAAACAAAAGAAATTCAAATGTCAAAAACAACCAAATTCTATTCCAAGTTTCCAACTATCTAAAGCAAATTCAATAATAGGAGACTTCTGCAGAGTAACATATGGAAAAAAATGAACTGTCTTACCTCTCTGTTTTTCAACCATTAAAATTTGTACTAAAATTTATATATTATGCATATTTTTTAATTTTAATGTGGTTTTAATAAATTATTGATAAAAGTCATACCGTAAAAGAACCTTAATAATAATGATAATAATAGTAATAAAAAAGCTTTATGTGGTCACTAGCACATTTAATTAACGTCGAATTTGATGAAAACCAGTAAATAAAATAAAAATAAAAATAATATATAAATACCATAAAAAAAATATTATCTTGGGAGAAAGAGAAAAATAGGTCAAACTTGTGATGACTTAAAATTGATAGGTCAATAGTTTACATAAGTTAATAAATAGGTCAAATTACTGTTTTCGTTCATAACTTATCTGGTTATGAACCATAACTTGACAAGTTATTGTCCATAATTATTCATAATTTGTCTGACTATGAACCATAACTTGACAAGTTTGTCCATAACTTATCTGGTTATGAACCATAACTTGACAAGTTATGACCTATTAATTTCTATAACTAAAAATTAACTTATATACTTTCTTAAGTTTTTCATATTAGCCTATTTTCTACTATTTTCCTATTATCTTTATATTTATACTACCCAATAGCATAACTTAGCATCCGTGCCACTCATTATATATCATATGCGTTTATTTTTTCTTCTCGATAAAGATAACGAGACATTTTTAAAGAGTATTATATTATAATATTTTTTATATGCTAACATAATATTTTTTAAAATAAATTAAAATTGTATAAATGTAAAGTTGTTAAATTTTGATACATACTAATAACTTTTCATAAAATATGCAAAGCTGACAGGATCTCGCACAAATGTAACATATCAGAGCATATCTTTATTCTTATGGTAGAAGTTGTAACACCCTGAAGAATTAATTGAGATTAATTAAGGTAGTTAAGATTATTAGTGTGCCTAATCTGGATTATTAATTGAGTTTAATTAATAAATGTTTCTGACACGTGTAAATTTAAATAATTCTAAGGTATTTAAATATTCTGAGTAATTTTATTTTTAAACCAGAAGTGTGTATGGGCGCATTTCTGGACTGTCATTTTAAATATTTTGCCATATGTCTTTTCTTTCCTTTTCTTCTTTTTCTTTTCCTTTTCTCTTCCTTCCCGTGCATTCACTCTCTCTCTCTCTCTCTTCCGTGCTCTCTCTCTCCCTCTCTCTCTCCCATTTGTGTCTCAAATCAAAACCGGATTCGAACCAAGAGTGATTTCAAAGAGTTTTCAACGCCAAGAGAAGGATTCGAGGTAAGATTACTGAAAGAACCTCTCTTGAATCTATGTTTTTCGGATTTGAAAACTTATTTTGGTTTAAACCGGATTTTTGATGATTTTGAGTAAAACTAGAGTAGAAATTGGAGATCTTAGGTTCTTTGGACTTGTTTTAGGACCTAGAACCCGGATCTAGTGGTTTTCCTTTGAAATATTTGGATTTGGGATTGGATTTGCAGGTTTTTGGACTGATTTCCGCGAGCTTCTCTCGCGCAGTCGATTCCACC
>NW_010357673.1:38696-59064 GCF_000414095.1 Morus notabilis
TGAAGGGGCTTGAGGAAGCGGAAGCCGGAAAAGGCAACGCTAGTCCCAGGTTTGATAGTGCGAGGTAGGATTTCTATCCCTTTCCCTTGTGAGCCTGTTTTCAAAAAAGATTTTGGCCTTGAAAATGTTTTAAAGAAAGGGATTGATTTGTGAAAGAAAATGCTTTGAAAACCATGGCTTGTTTAGTCATGGAACCTCATGGCTTGTCCAGTCATGGGGCCCGCGGCTTGAGTAGTTCGTGGGGTCGTATTAACGATTTCAAGATGTTAATGAATGATTTCTTAAGCAAAGAGATCTTGTGAACTGGTAATAGAGTCTATTGCTGTAAGCCTAGATAGGATGCAGAGAGTGCATCCTCGGGGGCAGAACCCGAAACTCGGTCCGGGTAGGCGAGGCACTTGGTTAGGTAAGTAATTTGTACTAATTACTTGCTGAAGCCTGTAACATGGTTATTTTCAGTTATATTTCCTTTGAGAAAAAAGATGTGAGGTTCCGGCTGTTCTGTCGAGACTGAATGTCTTATTTTATTTATGTATTCAATTATTTATTCATGCGCTCATTTATTCTAAATATTTCAAATTATATCCTACTGGGCCTTTCGCTCACGTTTTATGTTTTAAATGTTAAACCCCTCCCAGGAGATTCTAGGAGCGGTGCACAGTAGCTAGATATTTGCTACGGAGCAGTTGAGTTGTGTTGCTGTTGGAATCAAGTGAGGATCGTGAACATCCTCTTGGACAAATGTAAGGAATTTGAGAATTCTGTAAACTTATGTAATATTTAGATTTACTAGACTGTGGTTGATGTCTGTTGTAATGATTAATTACATGAGCATGTATGTACGATACTGTATGTCCTGTGGGGTGGAGCCCTGTGTGCCAGAGGCTCCTGGATTATGTGATTCATTTATATTTTAATGCAGTTAAGTGTGGGGCCCGGTCTGGGAATCTGCTTTATTAATCCCTAATCGAGCTCCACATCACCCACCCCGTTTGGGGGGCGTGACAGAAGTATCGTGAAGAAAAAAGAGGAAAAAAGTTAATTTCATTTTTTACGTCAAATTAATGTTGAAATTTTGGACGGGATCGCCCGCAACTACCGAAAATTTTGAATTTTTACCTGATGATCGAGCCTGAATTTTTGAGCTACCCGACCCGACCCGAGAAAGACCATGGACGGGCTTTGGGCAAGTTTTGGCTGCCCAAACCCGGTCAGGCAGTCCAAGACCGCCCGAGTGCCTGAATTTTTTTAATATTTTTTTTATATATTTATATACTATTATATATTATATATAATTTGTTTATTAATTGTATATGGTAAGTATATAAATGATTTTTAAATTATTTATTGTAAAAGTTATACAAAAATTTTAAGAGAGATTGCAATTTGAAATTTAAAATGAACACGAACTATATAAAAAAATTATTTATTTATTAATTTTTAAATTTGTAATTCATGATTGTCTCGTTAAAAACCTTACTAAGAAAAACCCAATTGGGATAAAAACTTAGTAAGGAAAAAAAAGTGCAATCATTCTAGGACGAATTACAAATTTTACGAACTTATAAAGTCTATACAAGATTACAATAACACTGTACAAAGTAAACATTTACAAATTACAATAATAGAATTTATTTTAAAACTGAAAGATTGTCTTCAAAATTAAAAGTTAATATATTAAATTCATCGATCTATTATTGGCTTGCCGGCAAAAATTATATCGTGTAAGCGTTAGTCGGAACGATCCTAATCCTTAATGCACACTAAAATTTCAACAATATCATGTTGCAATGTTTTTTTCTCAAACTGCCCGAGCTTGAGTCTGAAATATTTAGATAGATGAACGACGATAGATACCTGCCCACTAAGCTAAATTTTTTTTAAATTTTAAGATCCGTCGCCTGAAGTTCCACCGCTACGCCAAACTATAGATTCGTTTTGATTCCCGATTTTCAGAATATCCAAAACAAGTACATACTAGCTGTCCTAAGTTAATTATTATGTGCGTTTAAATGTTAAAATTTGGACGAAAAAGGCATACAATGATCATGTGTTATTTGATGTGGATTCATTTTGTATGGGTGGGGCTAGTGCTGAACTTTCGGGCGGCGGGCTTTCCCGATGCCCGAAAATTTTCGGGCACGGCGGGCAGGCCCCTCTCACCGCCCGAAAATGCTTTTCTTCGGGCACGGGCTCGGGTAGCCCGAAAAGAGTAACCCCCCCGACACCCCGCCACCGTGGAGAAGCCGTCCCCCGCCGTTCGCCGGATTTTTTTTGAATTTTTCGGCAATACCCGAAGCTGCCCGAATTTGTGCCTGAATTGCCTGAATTTTTTGTGACCGTTGCCCGAATTTTGGTGACCGTTGCTCGAATTTTGGCCCGTGCCCGAAAAATGCTTGATTTTTTTGACCGTTAGCCCGAAAAATGCCTGAATTTTGAAAAAAAACGGTCTTTTGCCCGAACTCGAACCCAAATTTTGTCCAAATTTTTGAACCCAACGGTCGGATTTTGTGCCGTTACCCAACCTGCCCGATTTTTGCCCGAACTGCCCGAAAATTTTGTAGCCGTTGGACCCGAATTTTTGGGAGAAAATTTTTTTTTTTCAACCCAAAAATTTTCCTATAAATACCCCCCTCCCCCCAACCATTTTCCTTACCTCAAATCTCTCATTCTCTATCAATTTCTCTTAATCTCTCTCAATTTCTCTTAATCTCTCTCAAATCTCTCTTAATCTCGCTTAAATCTCTCTCGAATCTCGATCTCTCTTAAGCTCTCTCAAAGCGCTCTCAATCTCTCTTATTTTTCATAATAGCTTCTTCTGGTTATGGTGGTGATATTTCCATTGATGCCCAATTCAACATCGAAGAAGGGCAATTTCCTAATGTTTTTCAATCGCAGGAATCGCAAACTATGGAAAGAGTTGCTGATCAAACTGTAAATCTGGCCCCTGGTGGACGTACTAGAGGTCGGGGACGCAATGGTGGTGGCACAAGTGGCCGTGGAGGAGAGGCAAGCGGTAGTGCTAGTGCAAGTGTTGCAAGTTCTAAGAAGAAATGTAAGCGCACCTCAGCAGTTTGGGAGCACTTCAACACATTCGAGGACGTCGACAATAACGGTAACATTAAATACGTAGCTCAATGTAAATATTATGGTGAAAAATTACAAGGTAACACTATTCACGACACTACACACTTAAGAAGTCACTCTGAAAAGTGTCTTCAAAAGCAAGGAGGCGGAGATCAGCTCCGCCAAACGCAATTATCGTTTGACCGTCAAACCGACGGTCTAAGCACGTGGAAATACGATCCGCAAGTTGATCGTATGGAAATGGCACGATTAATAGCCACATTAGATCAACCACTAAGTTTTCCTGAACAAAGAAATTGGCAACGTTATATTAAAATTGTACATAATCCTAATGCACAATTTTTTTCTAGAACTACTCTTAGCAAAAAGATGCATTAAAATTATATAAACAAGAAAAAGAAGCATTAATCAACCTTCTACATTCTACTAGTGGTTGCGTTGCGTTAACGGCGTATATTTGGTCCGCCGTTGCCAACAAGGATTATTTAGCTGTAACCGGACATTATTATAAAGGTTTTGATTTGGATAAGAGAATCTTAGGTTTCAAATGTGTTATAGGATCACATACTATCAATTTAATATATAACACAATTTTATCTGTTATTGATGAATATAGTTTAAGAGATAGAATAATGGCCATAACATTAGATAATGCAACTGCGAATACTAAAACAATAGAACTTTTTGAAAATGATTTAAGTTTATTTAGTAATAATGATATTTTCCACCAACGTTGTGCATGTCATATAATTAATTTAATAGTAAAGTCCGGTTTAAAATCAATGTCAGGTCATATTAAAAGAATTAGAGATAACATTGCTTGGATTCAAGGTAGTAATCAAAGAATACAAGATTGGTTTAGATTTCTACAAGCATGTAATCAAAATCCTAGAGCATTAGCCTTAGATATGCCCATAAGATGGAACTCCACTTACATAATGCTTGAACAATGCATCCCCTATAAAGATGCTATAACAAATTATGTTAGTGCAAAATTAGGAACATGATTTATAGATGAAACTGATTGACAAATTGCCGAACTTTTGTATAACTTTTTAGGTAGATTTCATGAAGTTACCTTAAAGCTTAGTGGAACTTATTACCCAACTTCACCATTAGCATCAGGAGAACTTTTAAGAATGTATATTTTATTTAGTGAATTTAGGACACATGAAGTTTTAGGAGTTCCTATCGCCTCTATGGAAAAAAAATTTAAAAAATATTGGTCTAAATTACCCATGTTGTATGGTTTCGGTGTTATTTTTTACCCTAGATTAAAATTAGAAGGTTTAGAAAGTGGATTAGATAACTTAGGTGAATTTTTAGCTATAGACACTACTGACCAGTTTCCTATTATAAAGGAAAAAATATATTCTCTATATATCTCTTACGAAAGTAGGTTTAGAAACACACCTCGTGTTGAACAACCGCAACAACGAGACGACAATCCGCATTCATTCTTGAATGTTTTCGGGTTGTCTAAGAAGAAGAAGAAGAAGACGACGACGACGAGTCAAGGTCAAGAAGAATCTGGGAGTGGAAGTGGATCTTCATCAAGAGGTGGCGGCAGATTCAACGAGTTAATGGCATACCTGAGTGATGGCTTAGTTGTAGACAGTAGTGAGATGTTTGATTTGGTTGAGTGGTGGAGGGCACGATCATTAACTTGGCCGATCCTAACACGACTGGCAATGGATATTTTTTCAATCCCGGTCTCCATTGTTGCAGCCGAACAAGCATTCAGTACAACCGGCCGAATACTTGAAGAACGGAAAAACGCATTGCAGCAGGATATTGTTGAAGCTTTGGTGTGCATCAAGGATTGGGACCGTTCCGACCAACGCTTAGAAACACACTTCGTGTTGAACAACCGCAACAACGAGACGACAATCTGTATTCATTATTGAATGTTTTCGGGTTGTCTAAGAAGAAGAAGAAGAAGACGACGACGACGAGTCAAGGTCAAGAAGAATCTGGGAGTGGAAGTGGATCTTCATCAAGAGGTGGCGGCAGATTCAACGAGTTAATGGCATACCTGAGGGATGGCTTAGTTGTAGACAGTAGTGAGATGTTTGATTTGGTTGAGTGGTGGAGGGCACGATCATTAACTTGGCCGATCCTAACGCGACTGGCAATGGATATTTTTTCAATCCCGGTCTCCATTGTTGCAGCCGAACAAGCATTCAGTACAACCGGCGGAATACTTAAAGAAAGGAAAAACGCAATGCAGCAGGATATTGTTGAAGCTTTGGTGTGCATCAAGGATTGGGACCGTTCTGACCAACGCTTACACGATACAATCTCACCGGCAAACCAAGAATGGATCAACGAATTTAATAGATTAACTTTTAATTTTCAAGATGATCATTCTGCTTCATCTTGATAATTTCTTTGTAAATATTTATTTACTTTGTAATTTCTAATTTGTATAGTGTTTATTGTAATCTTGTATAGACTTTGTAAGTTCATCAAATTTGTAATTCATCCCACAATGATTGCACTCTTTTTTCCTTAAATTGGGTTTTTCTTGGTAAGGTTTTTAATGAGGCAATCATGAATTACAAATTTAAAATCAATGAAGAAGTAATTTTTTTATATAGTTCGTTCGTGTGTTCAGTGTTCATTTCATATTTCAAATTGTAATATACACATTGTAATTATACAAATACTTATTTCAACAACATAAAAATATAATATAAAAAAAAAATCGGGCAGCCGGTCGGGCATCGGGCAGGCATCCTCTGCCCGAAGCCCGTTCATGGTAATTTTTGGGTCGGGTCGGGCAGCCTGAAAATTCGGGCAGATCGGGTTTGGTCATCGGGCAAAAATTCAGACTTTTCAGTGGTCACGGGCGGCTCGTCCAAAGTTTCAGCACTAGGTGGGGCATTCGATCTCATCATTTATGGTGTAGTCAGACGTGTAATTATTTTTATGTTATACCTACAGCCACATTTATCTTGTGATTTTACATGTTCTTTTGTCTAAAAAACTCAAAAAAAGACAACTTAAGTTTTAACTTTATTCAAGTTCACGTTATTTTAAGTTTCAACTTTATTCAATTTTACTCAACTTTATTCAAGTTCTAACTTCAACTCAAGTTATAACTCAAATTCAACTCAAAAACTACACTCAAGTTACACTCCAAAAGAACAATCCTTGTAAAGTTAACATTTTTTTTTGAGATAAAATCATTTTTACTTTTATAGTAAAATATCTCGTTAATATTCTGTATTTTTAATAATATTAAAATAATACTTTTACTTATAAAAAAAATGTTTTTTAATATTTTAAAATCAATTTTTAAGACGTATAATGTCCAAACTGTTATTTTCATTATTTAAGTAGAAACTAATAACTTTAACAATATTTACTAAAAACATTTGAACTTATCTCAATTTTTTAACTTTTAAATGTTTTAAAGTATTTCAATATATATTTTTTAAATTATCAATTCGTGAGAGTAGTAGAATGAATATTTTATGTCTTAAAAATCAATATCAAAATATTAAAAGAACATTTTTTTTTACAACTGAAGTTATTATTTTAATATTATTAAAAATATAAAAATTAATATGCTTCGCTGTAAGAGAGGATACCAATTTGATTTTAACTTTTTTTTTTGGGCTAGTAAAAGAGTAAAGTAAACATTGAAAACAATTTTATAGGCCATTTAAACAGGTGTATAGATTATTGGCTAAAACGAATGGAGAATTATTTAGGACTTTAGAGTTTCTAAAAAAATTTACTGATAAAATATTATAGTTTGATTTTTATAATATTTTTTAAATAATTAGATCTGGAGAAAAAATAATATTATATGGTGCGTTATAAATTTTTAATACGTATTTACGAAAATATGGCTGTTAAAAACTTTAAATTAACGGTCAATACAGGGTGGTTTTTTTTCAACGAGACTGTAGAGGCTCCCCATACTTCAGTTTAGCGTAATACTGCGGATTACGATAAAAACAGCTCAGTCAGTGCACACACTAGCCGCGTGAGAGGGAATCATGTACAGCCACCAATACTTGACTTAACCATTCAGATACGGACAGGCTGGCATTGAAAGGAGGGAGAGTCATCGCTCAAATATTTGAAAAAAAAAAAAAAAAAAAAAATCGTCAGAAGAAGTATACGTTAAATGATTTTTTGATTTTTTTCTTCAAATTAATACGTTAAATGCTCTTGCTCTCGTCATATTGCTGATAAGTACCTTTTCAATTATTTATGACAAGGCAAAAGCAAAAGTACTATAATATTCCAGGAGAAATTCAAATCTTGGGTTTATCTAATTATGAAGGATTTGTGTACCTTGTAGTGATTATTTCATTCTTTTTATTTTTGTGATTGTATAAAACGGGTACAGCCTAAATCGGTATTATGATGTGGAAACTAGGAGTAGTAATATTAGAGAATTGCAGTGCCTCCTTATTATGATGGGCATGATAAAAGAAAAAAAAAGAAGGAAATACTTTTTTTTTTTTCTTAAAAAAAGGAAATTCCATCATTTCATAGTAGGGTATGTTTTTATAAACTACCAACAAGAATTATTATTTAACTGTTAAATTAAGTATTTAATGGTATGATTTGTGGTTAGAGTAATTCTTTCGCGTAGTATAAATTTTTAACATAAATACTAACAAATGAGACATTGAAAAGTTAATTTAATAGTGAGTTCAACAGTTTTTTATAATAGTTAAAAGAAAAGTTCCTTTTATAGAAGTTCCATTTAGTTAAAAAAAAAGTAATTCGTCTTGTGCATGGAGCATCATCATTTCTTTATCTCATCAATTCTTTTAAATAAAAGGTGTTTTTCTGATAGGACTTAAAAGATGAACTACAAATAATTTTTTATTTTTTAATTATTAGATATGTATTAAAAATAATTTTTTTATATATTTTTTTCATCTGATTTAATTTTAACTAGATTTAATGATTAAAAATTGACTTATTGATAGACCGGCCTATCAAAGAAGGTCATAATAGAAAAAGTAACCTTCACTATTTGGCCTTTCCTTTTGTATTTTTTTTTCATTTTCTTTTCCCAATTCCAATACAACATATTATATATTTAATGGACATTTTTTAATATACTAATATATTAATAGACTAAGTTTTTTATCTGTTATATTTGCGTAAAATCACATAAAAATTAAAAATTATATAGATTTAATGATTAAAAACTTAATAACATATTAGAGAATCTCTATAATTTAATATATACGGTTCATGATGTCTCGACTAATGAGACTAATATATAGCAAAACAAAAAAGAGGTCACTATTGGCTGGTTTCCCTCCCTCTTCTTGCTTATTTATTTATTTGTTTATTTCTTTGAAAGATCCTCTTGTTTTTTTATTTATTTATTTTGCCGGTATATTTTCAAAAAAAAAAAAGAATAAATAAATAGGACATATTTTCAATCATTTGATGATTAGTTGAGTAAAAATAGAAGTAAATACCATGATATTATTAATTATTTTATATAACAGTATGTATAATTTATAAATAATTTCTTTTTATACAAAACCATTGTTATCCAGAATAGATATAATATTACACGACTTTTTATTCTTACATATTGTTGTTTTTTTTTATTCTTTTAGACAAAATATATCTTTTTTTTTTTTAGTCGATTGTAGTAAAACCAAAATGGTAAGTGAGCGCAATGGAACTTTCCCCAGCAACACCGCGTAAAACTCAACCCTCAAAATTCTCAAAAATGTCCCTTAATACCTACACATAAAACCCCCTTGGAAAAGCTCTACTCTTTTCACACTTTTTTTTCTCTCTTTCCTTTTCCCTCTCTCTCTCTCTCTCTCTCCTCTCTCTGAGGCTGGACAATGCAATATACATAGACAGACAAACCCTCCCGTTTGTTTCCTTTTATTTCCTCTGCTCATTGTCGTCTCCTTCAACAACTCCGTAATTCTCTCTCTCTCTCTCTCTCTCTCTGCAACAAAACAAGCCAAACAAGCGAAGCCCACTTTCATCACAGAAAAAAGAAGAAAAGCTTGTATTGGGAAGCCGGCATTTGGGTTTTCCCAGTTCAAAACACCAACTGGGTCTGAGTCCTTGAGTGGAATTGTTAAAAGGGTCCGTTTCAAATCTTACTCATTCACAGGTATTATTGAGTTCGGACTCGGTCTTTCCTCTCATTATTTTATTACCATCATCATCATCATCATCATCATTTGCTTTTATAAAGCAAGAGTTGGTATCCGTTGAAATCGTCACGCAAATCCGGTGAAGAAGAGGGTCAGTTTTTCTTCATACAGGTAATCTTTTACACCTTCTTTCAGAGAGAGAAACAGAGAGAGAGAGAGAGAGAGAGAGAGAGAGAGAGAGAGAGAGAGAGAGAGAGACGTGTTATAACTTGTTTTTTCTTCTTCTTTCTGAAAATCCCAGGTTTGGTTTTATTAAGTTATGCCATGGCTTCTTCTGGGTCAAACTTCAAGTTCCCAAACAGAGGTCCGAGCGTGATTCACCACAACCAAAACAGCAATGACTTCGACAGCGAAGCCGGGAGCGTGGAGTTCACTTCCTACACGGTCCAGATTCCATTGACGCCCGACAACCAGCCGATGGAGATCGCCATGGAAAGGTCGGCCTCGCAGAGAGTGGAGGACCAGTACGCCTCCAGCTCGCTCTTCACCGGCGGCTACAACTGCGTCACCCGGGCCCACCTCAAACAAAAAGTCATCGACTCCGAGGCCGCCAACACCCACCCGCAGATTACGGGGCTGAAAGGCTCCCCCTGCGCCGTCCCCGGCTGTGACTCCCGCTGCCTCACCGACGAACGGGGACTGGACATCGTCCCCTGTGAATGTGACTTCAAGATTTGTAGGGACTGTTACCGTGACGCTATCAAAACCGGGGACGGGATTTGCCCCGGGTGCAAGGAGCCGTACAAGGAGGCGGAATTGAGTGAGTATCAGCAGAGCCAGCCGCTGCCGCTGCCGCCTGCATTGGCGGCCGCGGGGGTGGGGATGTCGAAGATGGAGAGGAGGCTGTCGATGATGAAGTCGAAGTCGATGTCGAGGTCGCGGTCGAAGTCGATGGTGAGGAGTCATAGTGGGGAGTTTGATCACACCAAGTGGTTGTTTGAGACGAAGGGAAGTTATGGATATGGGAATGCGATGTGGCCGAAGGATGGAGAGAGCGGGAGCGATGACGGGATTGCCGGTGATCCTAAGGTGTTCCGTGATAAGCAATGGAGGCCTCTCACCAGGAAGCTAAATGTCTCTGCTGCAGTTCTCAGTCCTTATAGGTATATATACTCTCTATCTTTCTCTTGCCTGTTGTAGGGATAGAGTGTGGCGTACCCAGATAACTTCGGGGAGGCATTGCATTTCCTGCGTGGCGTATCACACTCACTGCGGTGGTGGGACTGATTCATACCTAGACATTGTCAAGGAGAACGAGCAGTCTTACCACCCGAGATGTCAAATTGTTTAAACAGATTTTGGACATAAGTCAGCGTTTTTGTTTATTTTTATTTTACTGTATCTCTTACTAAGTATGTTGTACACAATGGTGAATGTTAAATTCATATATATGCTTTGCTGCTTGTCTTATTATTCTAGATGAACTTCAACATGTGTTCTTTGTTTTGGGTTTGTTTCGTCTTTGACAAGCCAATGTGCAAATGTTAATTCGTTCGTCTCTTTTGTTGCTACTTGATTATTGAATTCAAAATTGCGGAGATTGTAGATTGTATGATTGGACAAGAATTTGGCACTTTGGCATATTAAGATATTGGTAATACACTTGTCTGTCATGAGCTTGGCTTCTATTCGTCCGACCATATTCAGAATTGTATTGATTTACTAGGTTTTGAGTAACATTAGTTCTTTTATTTTCTCTCTTTTTTTTTTCTTTTTTTTTTTTTTCGAGTGTTTGGAACTTCTCTGTCATTGGCACATATCATGCGCTACAGCAGTTTTCATTCCAGACAATATATATAGGAGCTGTTTTGTTGTCCTCAGTTCGTCTTAAAGACAATATCTTGTTGACAATCGTTTTCTTTCTTATTTGTACGATCTTTCAGGTTGACAATCGTTTTCTTTCTTATTTGTACGATCTTTCAGGCTCTTAGTATTTGTCCGGCTGGCGGTTCTCTGCTTGTTTTTGCATTGGAGAATCACGAATCCAAATGAGGATGCAGTCTGGTTGTGGTTGATGTCTGTGATTTGTGAAATCTGGTTTGCCTTCTCTTGGCTACTTGACCAGCTTCCAAAGCTCTGCCCCGTTAATCGCTTTGCTGATATCGATGTTCTAAGGGAGAAGTTTGAAACACCGAATCCCAGTAACCCTAGTGGAAAATCTGATCTTCCGGGCATAGACATCTTCGTGTCTACCGCAGACCCGGAGAAAGAGCCACCCCTTGTCACTGCAAACACTATTCTATCCATTCTAGCAGCTGACTATCCTGTTGAGAAGCTGGCGTGTTATGTTTCTGACGATGGGGGTGCGCTCCTAACATTTGAGGCCATGGCCGAGGCTGCTAGTTTTGCCAACTTGTGGGTGCCATTTTGCCGGAAGCATAATATTGAGCCAAGAAATCCAGAAACTTATTTCAATATGAATAGAGACCCTTACAAGAATAAGGTACGCCCTGACTTTGTCAGAGATCGCAGGCGGGTGAAGCGCGAATACGATGAATTTAAGGTTCGGATTAATGGCCTTCCTGATTCAATCCGGAGACGATCTGATGCTTACAACACTAGGGAGGAGATCAAAGCTATGAAACATAGGCGTGAGAATGGAAATGATGAACTGGATGAGACTATAAAGATTCCAAAAGCTACTTGGATGGCTGATGGAACTCACTGGCCTGGTACTTGGACAGTTCCTGCACAAGAGCATTCTAGGGGTGATCATGCTAGCATCATACAGGTAGTCATATGAATTATTTTCCCTTTTTCTTTGTTTGGTAAAAAAAAACCATCATATTTGTTGATGTTTTGGGATTCTAACTTCAGTTGTTCATTTGGGCCAGATTCATTCTTAACAATTTTACTCCTATCAGATTTAGATGTCTTGTCAAATTTTGATGTCCCTAATGGTGTTTAACCAGCCATATTATGTCACATTATTTACTAGACTCAAATGTTCAAATATGTAAAAATCTGTTAAAAAATATTTTATAATTTGATTGATTAGACACCATTTGAGCACAAATTTTTTTTACATATGATTTGAATACTTAAGGTCAACTAACTTGTTAATAGCCTCATTGCCTTTATTTTAGCAAAAGAGCTTGATCTCTGATTAATCAACTATGTTAATGCAGGTGATGGTGAAACCTCCAAGTGACGAACCTCTTAAAGGTACAGAAACAGATTCAAATTCCATGGACCTAACTGAGGTTGACATTCGTCTTCCCATGCTTGTGTATGTTTCTCGTGAAAAACGACCTGGCTATGACCACAACAAGAAAGCTGGTGCTATGAACGCCCTGGTTCGAGCTTCCGCTATCATGTCCAATGGCCCTTTCATTCTTAACCTTGACTGTGACCACTACATCTACAACTCCCAAGCTATGAGAGAAGGCATGTGCTTCATGATGGACCGAGGAGGGGACCGTATTTGTTATGTTCAGTTCCCGCAGAGGTTTGAAGGAATCGACCCTTCTGACCGTTACGCCAATCACAACACGGTTTTCTTTGATGTGAACATGCGTGCCCTTGATGGGCTTCAGGGTCCAGTGTATGTGGGAACAGGATGCCTCTTCCGCCGGACTGCCCTTTATGGTTTTGATCCTCCTCGCATAAAAGAACAAAATGGTTGCTGCGACTGTTTCTTTGCCCGTCGCAAGAAAGCTGCTTCTGTTGCCTCTGCTCCTGATGTTGCCTCACTAGAAAGCAAATCAGAGATGGGAGATTCTGATGATGAAGAGATGAATATTGCCCTTATTCCTAAGAAGTTTGGAAACTCAAGCTTATTGGTTGATTCTATTCGAGTGGCAGAATTCCAAGGTCGGCCTCTTGCAGATCACCCATCAGTGAAATACGGGCGCCCACCGGGTGCTCTCACTCTGCCTCGTGATCTTCTCGATGCATCTACAGTTGCCGAGGCAATCAGTGTCATCTCTTGCTGGTATGAAGATAAGACTGAATGGGGCCAGAGAGTTGGATGGATTTATGGCTCAGTTACTGAAGATGTGGTCACAGGATATAGGATGCACAATAGGGGATGGAAATCTATTTACTGTGTTACCAAGAGGGATGCCTTCCGTGGCACTGCCCCAATCAATCTCACCGACAGGCTTCACCAAGTTCTCCGTTGGGCCACGGGCTCGGTCGAAATTTTCTTTTCTCGTAACAATGCTCTTCTGGCAAGCTCAAGGTTGAAGTTTCTCCAAAGAATTGCCTATCTAAACGTCGGAATCTACCCCTTCACCTCCCTTTTCCTCATTGTCTACTGCTTCCTTCCCGCGCTCTCCCTCTTTTCGGGCGAGTTCATCGTTCAGTCGCTCAACGTAACCTTCCTAACATACCTTTTGGGCATCACATTGGCACTCATTGCGCTTGCTGTACTCGAGATAAAGTGGTCAGGCATCGAACTCGAGGAATGGTGGAGGAACGAGCAGTTCTGGTTGATCGGTGGCACTAGCGCCCATCTTGCAGCCGTGCTCCAAGGCCTTCTAAAGGTAATCGCAGGCATCGAAATCTCGTTCACTCTGACATCAAAATCCGGCGGGGACGACGCAAACGACGACTATGCTGATCTCTACATCTTCAAATGGACATCTCTGATGGTGCCACCAATCACCATCATGATGGTGAACTTGATTGGCATAGCTGTTGCAACCTGCAGAACAATATACAGTGATAACCCGGAATGGAGCAAATTGCTTGGGGGTGTTTTCTTCAGCTTCTGGGTGTTGGCTCATCTCTACCCCTTTGCAAAAGGGCTCATGGGAAGAAGAGGTAGAACACCCACCATTGTGTTTGTGTGGTCAGGTCTTGTGTCAATCACTATATCTCTTCTTTGGGTGGCCATTGACTCTCCATCAAACAATGGTGACATTGGGGGCTCATTCCAATTCCCATGATACATACAGTTATACAAGTCTTAATACTGAATTTGTTTTCCCACACCATTTTTATTCTGTGTCGATTGGGGTTTAAATATTTAGCATTTCTGAGGAATTCTTTAGGGTCTTGTTGGAGATGTAAATTTAGTTATTATTACTCTATTATTATTATTATTTTTTTTTTATAAACTCTTGTAAGTTGATATATATGTCCCTAGTGGAAAAATTTTATTTGTATTCATCAATTCATTCTTTCTAGTTTTATAGTATGCATATCTGAAAACTAGAGCTGATTGATTGATTGATTCCGTTTGATGTCTTCTTCCATTTTATTTTGGCTTTTAAAACATGACATCTCAGAAAAATACCTAACAAAAAACATTTGAGAATTGACAGTGTAGGTGGAGCTTTTCATTTTCACTGACATAGCGGTTTTACATATTGTATATTATTTTACGTGGTTTTAAATAAATTGATGATATGATATATTCCTTAAATCTGAAACATACTCTGATACAATTGCCATCATATTCAGTTTTTTTTTATTTTTTTTATTTTTTATTTTTTATTTTAATTAGCGTATTTTATGATATTCCACCGATACGAATATCATCTGAAGTCTGAACATCTATACAGTTTTGGACATTTTCATTCTTTTAATAAAAAATGATTATGTTTTTTAGGCCTTATATTATGCAAGGATGGTATGCATGTATTGCGCCTGTATTATTTTGTTCAAGACAGAAGAAACTTGCATGAGTCATATTATTCAATTTAGTTTAATCAGCATTACTAGCTTTGTATTATTTCCATAGACAAATATAGGGTCTCAAAGAAAAAAAAATAAAGACAAGGAATTTTTTGTTTTTTGTTTTTTGTTTATTGTTTATTGTTTTTTTGTTTGTTTGTTTGTTTTGTTATTGTTTTTGTTCTTTTGGAATGAGAACAAGTAAAAAGCCAAATTAAACTAACATATCAAATTCATCCAGAACAATTTGGATGATCAAAGAGGGCATCTAAGGGGTCGTTAACCTTTTTCTTCAAAGAACTTACATCATACAGAAGCTAATTCATAATTGAAATAAACTAAAAAAAAGTTGACCCTTAAATTCATGGCCGTTTAGTTAATTGATTCGAGTTTTTAATTGAATTGAAATGTGACTTTATATGATAGTTTTTTACTGTAGCAAAAAAGTTAAATGTGATTATTTTTAAGAGCTTTTTACTGTAGCAAAACTCGAATTCTAAACTCGAATCGGTGAAATAAATGGAGCCTCAATGTGAAATCAATATTACCCACTTTGTTCAGTATTGTCCCTTTTATTTAAGTTATTTAAATTAATTTATTCTAATAAAAGAACAGTTATAATTAGGAGGCCAACGAGTATATATATAACTATTATAAAGGATTGTTTTACACTTTTTCCTTTCTTAATGCAAAATATTAAAATATTTTCTACTTCCGGGTTCACTACTGATGACCAACTCTTGAGGTGTTTAATTGAAGAGTAATGTTACAGGACATCAGTAGTGTTAAATACCACCATCTAATAAAATGTGGATCTCATAAGATGAGATTCACAGATGAGATCTACTTTTGAATATATAGTGGTGCTTAGCAAGGTGGTGTCCCTAAACATTTTTCTTAATTGAAAATATCTATGTTTGATAAAGGAAATCTTCCGTGACATGTAATATGGTTTTTGAAAAGCTCCTTTTGGTAGCTTTAGGTTTTTATTAATTCAATATATTCTTATAATAATTAATGCTAAGGGATTTTTCTATTAATACATTATTAAGTTAAGAAATCGATCCATAAAGAATTACCACCAAAATCTTAATCCAATCTGTTTTCTGTATGATAGTAAATCTTTTTATTTTTCTCCATTAATTGCTACTGAAAACGAAAAAAAATAAATATCCATAAAAAAGAAAACAAATAAACAATGTCAAGCGAATTATTTATTTATAAGATTACTAAACTATAAAGATTCAAAATGCATAAAAAAAAAAAGCCAAAACAGAGAAAACTTTATAACAAAGCAAACAAAGAGAAAACTGCTAAAACCATTAGGAAACTATAAAAGATAACAAGCAAAAGCTAAATAAAAAAAAATTAACTCCATAATAGGTCTGTTAAAACCTTTTCTAATGAAATCCATGACGAGGTTCCTAATAAATCATGACCTTCTAGAGCAATTTCTCTCTTTTTCTGATCACCGTTGCTAGTTGCATTGCCTGTAGCTTGTTCAAAAAACTATCCTCATTCACCATCCTCAATCACCAGACATTCGTCCTCATAATCATAATCATAATCATCATCATAATCATGATCATGATCACAATCTTCCTTATCATCAGCGTCACCATAATTACTATTATTATTATCGCCGTTGACGGTGGATTTCTGTCAACTAAAGATTAACTCTCTGAGAACACTCACAGTAACCTCTCACGGATTAATTAAGGATTAATGCTACGGAATAATATAGAGAAAACTAGAATTTATAGTGGTTCGGCAAGATTTCTTGGCCTAGTCCACTTGTAGATGCACTAATACTTTGTTGATTACAATCTCTCTGACGTAGTAGAATAGTGCGTAAAAAGCTTAATGAATTCCCATAGCTCTATTTATAGGCCTTGTATACATGAGAGATCTCCTCTACATTTCCCGAGGAGATCATCATCTATCCCTAAATTTTGAGATTTGGCAGTTGATGCGTAATATTTTTGTATAATAAATTTCCGCAAGCGTACGGTGTCAAGTTTTGAGTATAGGGTGAGTGAGTATCATCTCCACAGGGATTGGGTTTAGAATTGCCGTTAAGTGCCGTGATTATTGTAACTTAACTTTATCTAGGCAACCTAATAAGATGATGATTAAGAACTAAAACAAAATAAATATAAGAAAATAAAAATAAAGTATCTATACACAAATGGTCTAGGGACTTGATTTCGCTTTATTATTCCTATGTTCATCCTATTATGTAATCGCTAATCAATTCCGATCAATTTATTAATCAAGGCTCTAATGTTACCTCGCAACCTCTCTCGAGTGCCTCACAAGGAATTGTATTTAAATATCCAAAACAATATCCCTATTCGAAATGAATATTAAAACACAAATTAAGCTTCGCCTTTAGAATTAGAAAATAGGAATATTGATCGCCTCTCGGTCTCACAATGACCTAAATCCTAATTTGATTATCTAACCGTTGATCTCCTCTCGGTCTCACAACAACCTAGACTATGTTTCTCAAATCTAGATAAAGAACTCAATCTCTCTCGAGCATCAAATTCGCAATCTAAAAATCATCTAAATCATTGGCCAAATATATTAGAAGCACTAAGCATAGAGAAACATAAATTAATTGAAAATGAAATTAGATTAACAATCAACAAAATATTCAAAACATAGTTCAAATAAAACTACATCAAGTCCTAGATTTAATGTCTAGCTCAACATGAAAAAATAGATGGAAGAAGATAAAACCCAATATCCATTGAAGAGCTTCCAAGGACCTTCAAGATGAAGAATTTCGGCCTCCTTTTGATGTTTTCTTCAGATTTCCGGGGCTCCCCTTCTCAAATGGCATCTCATTCCTTTTATACTACTCAGTTTCGGAGCTAGGGCTTCATACGTGCACTGCAGCTTGCGTGAAAACGCGCTGCGGCGCGAGTTTTTAGAAAAGGCTCCTGCTGTTGCGGGCTGGGGCGCGCTGCAGCGCGCGGGACTGCCTTCTGGGCGCGCTGCAGCGCGCATTCCCACTCTGGGCACGCAGGCGCGCGCTGTGGGCGCGGGCGCGCAGCTGGTTCGGGCTTCGCTTGGTTTTGCGCACTATAGCTCGCTTTCTTGCATTCTAAAGCCTCCTCTTTTGTGCCTTAAAATCCTCATTCGCCTCCTATTGGCATTGATTCACAGGTTGGGCAAATATTCTTCTTTTCTTCATGCAAAATCATCCACGTTCGCATTTATTTATAATTCCTATAAAAGCAAACAAAAGACATTAAACTAACAAAAATGCTTGAAAACTTACAAATATTCAAGCTTAAAAGTATTTGATTTGTTGGTAAAAATACCCGTCATCAGCAGTTGTATTTTCATGATTACAGCTTCCCGGTCAAGCCAACCACCTTTACCGGTAACCTGATTTCCTGACTTCGACAGTAGTAGTTGGTACAATGTATATTTCCTTGAGTTGACAGGACTATCTTTGGATTGGACTAGGCTGCTACCTCAACGTCGTGGCCTTCACCACCTTGTCGGGCCTCTCAACGCACGTTATCCCGCATGAACTCTCGATGTATAAAGGGTACCTTAGGTACAGTCGTCCCCTCGACGCCAGTGATCGATTCTCGGCATGGAAGCCTCGGCGCTTGTCATCCAAAGGAATGATTGATTGCTCGACCATGGTGTAACAATTACCCCTAGACTGGGATATCACATTGTGATGTTCCAGGCTATGCAACGTCGAGAGTTCTACGTGGCAACTTCTCTCCTGTAGATTACGGCGGCTGCTTGTAGGTACAATGCCATCATTACAGTGAGTTTCTCGGGCAGTGGAGCAGTCTTGTCGATCGTGTCAACAGTCACGTCCCCCATACCCTAGTGATACGTGGCAGTCGAGGGGGAAGTTACAGCCGTCTGATCAGATTTATTTCTCCCGCTCTTATCCCAGCCGCTAGATCATGTCTCTTCAGATTCACTGTTGGATGAGGTCTGTTTGATATCAACGGTCGAGATCTGGGGTTGTTTGGACTCTTCTAAGGCTCCTGGGCTTCTCCCTCGGGTATATATATACCCTTGAAATAGTTTCACGGTCGCCCATTTTTCAGAACACCGTTACTCTGCCGGATTTCCCCCAGGAGTTACCATCTCCGACTTCAACTTCCGCGTGCATTTTCCGTTCATGGTTCACCCTGACTTTCCAGTCTTCAGGCCGTCTTAAGGACTAGTAAGTGCCTTCGTTCCTTTTGTTTTTCCTGCGTGATTCTAGAACCAATGCTTGTAAAAGAAAAAGCGATCTGTTATAAGAAAATGCACTTACTTGGTTGTCGATCGTGAAACTGGGGCTGAGCTTGGGTGACATTGTTCACTTGGGCTCAGTTGCTCTTACTGGGTGTCCTCAGGCTCGTTTCTGGATTCTAGGGACCCCTGCATAAGTTCTCTTTTTATCTTCGCACTGGGTTCCTGTTGGGAATAGTGTCCTAGAAGCATAAGATGTAATAGGATATTTATTATTTAATTAATAAAAGAGTTTATTCATCATTTTATGTGCATATATTTATGAATATTTTATGAATATCAAATGAAAATTCCGTGATTATTTATGTAACCTTAAACATAGTATATAAGTGTTATATACGAGAGGATAGTGTTTAAGGATAATAATAAAAAAAAACATTGTTCATAATGAATTTAATTAAAGTTCAGAATCTTTAATTAAAACATTATTAATACATGTCATTCCCATTTAGAATGGAACGGTGCTATTCGCACTGTTAATATGGTGAGATATTGAATGAGTATATTTCGCATAAGGAGATTGTGTGGAACAGGGACACAGACACAATATGAATTTCTAATAATTTCCGTTAAGCATAGAAATTCTAATTGAGTATACTGATGGTCATATATAGAATGATCTTAATCCCGAGTTCTTAACAAACTCCTATTTATGGATTTATGTCTTTTGATTTACTCGATACGGATTCTGAGGATTCTGAGACCCTGAATCCTATTCCTTGTATTTTGGAGATATGATGAAATAAGTAGCCGGGAATGTTATTATACGAGATGGAATCCATCCTTCTTGAGAAAGAAATAGATAAATAATTCTCTTGAGTATTGATTCGGTACTTGGATTAGTAAGAGTGCTCTGGTTCATGAATGTGTTATATGAATCACTGTCCATTAGAGAATTAATGGTACTCAAGGATGTAGATATAATTAGAGAGGTTAACGAATTCTACCTGACTCTAATTATGAATTATTTATGGAGGATTGATCTATATGCAATGACTATATCAAATGGACACTTCACAGTTTAGAAGTAATTAATGTCTATAATTTCGAGAGTTCAATTCCATGTTTATAGTGGAGTAACTATTGGAATTAATAGAATTAATTAATTAATTAAAGTGTTTAATTAATTATTAATTTTATTGAAGCTCAGAATTATAGGTCCATATGTCCCCGCGTCATCCTTGTAATTCTACCAGACACAAAGGGCAAAATGA